>NC_056676.1:31678732-31985598 GCF_018350195.1 Panthera tigris | reverse complement strand
TATGAATCCTACTTGGTCATTGTGAAAAATTTTTTTAATGTATTGTTGGATCCGGCTGGCTATTATCTTATTGAAGATTATTGTGTCCATGTTCATCAGGGAAACTGGTATATAGTTCTCCTTTTTAGTGGGGTCTCTGTCAGGTTTTGTAATCAAGATAATGCTGGCTTCATACAAAGAGCTTGGAAGTTTCCCTTATATTTCCATTTTTTTTTTTTTTTTTTGGAACAGCTTCAAGGGAATGGGTGTTAACTCTTCTTTAAATGTTTGGCAGAATTCCCCTGGAAAGCCATCTGGCCTTGAACTCTTGTTTTTCGGGAGATTTTTAATTACTAATTTGATTTCTTTACTAATTATGGATCTGTTCAAATTTTTTATTTCTTCCTGTTTCAGTTTTGGTAGTGTATATGTTTCTAGGAATTTGTCCATTTCTTTCTGATTGCCCATTTTATTGGTGTATAATTGCTCATAATATTCTATTATTGTTTGTATTTCTGCTCTGTTGGTTGTGATCTCTCCTCTTTCATTCTTGATTTTATTTATTTGGGTTCTGTCCTTTTTCTTTGTGATCAAACTGGCTATTGGTTTATCAATTTTGTTAATTCTTTCAAAGAAACAGCTTCTGGTTTCATTGATCTGTTCTACTATTTTTTTTTTTAGTTTCGGTAGCATTGATTTCTGCTCTAATCTTTACTATTTCCTGTCTTCTGCTTGTTTTAGGTGTTATTTTCTGATTTTTTTTTTCCAGCTGTTTAAGGTGGAAAGTTAGGTTGTGTATCTGAGAACTTTCCCCCTTTAGGAATGCCTGGATTGCTGTATAGTTCCCTCTTATGACCGCCTTTGCTGTGTTCCAGAGGTTTGGGGTTGTGGTGTTATCATTTTCATTGACTTCCATATACTTATCAATTTCCTCTTTAACTTCTTGGTTAGTACATTCATTTTTTAGTAGGAAGTTCTTTAGTCTCCAAATATTTGTTACCTTTCCAAATTTTTTCTTCTAGTTGATTTCGAGTTTCATAGAGTTGTGGTCTGAGAACATGTATGGTATGATCTTGAACTTTTTGTACTTGTTGAGGGCTGATTTGTGTCCCTGTATGTGATCTGTTTTGGAGGATGTTCCATGTGCACTGGAGAAGAATGTGTATTCACTGCTTTAGGATGAAGTGTTCTGGATATATGTTAAGTCCATCTGATCCACTGTGTCATTCAAAGCCATTGTTTCCTTGTTGACTTTCTTATTAGATGATTTGTCCATTGTTGTAAGTGGGGTGTTGAAGTCTCCTACTATTATGGTATTATCATCAATGAGTTTCTGTATGTTTTTGATGAATTGATTTATATATTTGGGTGCTCTCACATTTGGCACGTAAATGTTTACAATTTTTGTTTACAAAAATGTTTACAATGTTTACAATTTGGCGCATAAAGGTTTTCTTGGTGGATAAACCCCTTAATTTTGATATAATGCCCTTCTTCATCTCTTGTTACAGTCTTTATTTTAAAGTCTAGATTTTCTGATATAAGTATGGCTACTCCGGCTTTCTTTTGTTGACCATTAGCATGATAGATGGTTCTCCATCCCCTTATTTTCGGTCTCAAGGTGTCTTTAGATCTAAAGTGGGTCTCTTGTAAACAGCATGTAGATGGATATTGTTTTCTTATCCTTTCTGTTACCCTATTTCTTTTGATTGGAACATTTAGTCCATTGACATTTAGAGTAAGTAGTGAAAAATACGAATTTATTGCCATTATGTTGCCTGTAGAGTTGGAGTTTCTCTTGTGTTCTTTGGCCCTTTCTAATCTTTATTGCTTTTGCTTTTTCCCCCTCTTTTCTCCCCTCAGAGAGCCCCCCTTATAATTTCTTGCAAGGCTGGTTTAATAGTCACAAAATCCTTTAATTTTTGTTTGTCTGGGAAACTTTTTATCTTTCCTTCTATTTGCATGATAGCTTTGCTAGTAAACGAATTCTTGGCTGAATATTTTTCCAATTCAGCACATTGGATATACCCTGCCACTCCTTTCTGGCCTGCTAAGTTTCGTGGATTGGTCTTTTGCAAACCTGATCTGTCTTCCTTTGTGGGTTAAGGACTTTTTTTTCCCTTGCTGCTTTCATGATTCTTTCCTGGCCTGAGTATTTTGTGAATTTGACTGTCATATGCCTTGTTGATGGCTGGTTTTTGTTGACTCTAATTGGAGTCCTCTGTACTTTTTGGATTTTGATTCTTTATCTTTCCCTGGTTAGGAAAATTTTCCGCTATGATTTGCTCACACAACCCTTCTACCCCTTTTTCTGTCTCTTCAACTTCTGGGACCCCTATGATTCTGATGTTGTTCCTTTTTAATGAGTCACTAATTTATCTAATCCTTTAATTGTGGTCTTTTGCTTAGTCTCCCTCTTTTTTTCTGCTTCATTATTCTCCATAAGTTTGTCTTCTATATCACTAATTCACTGCTCTGCCTCATCCATCTTTGCTGCCATGGCATCCATTCAAGATTGCAGCTCAGTTATAGCATTTTTTATTTCATCCTTACTAGTTTTAACTTCTTTTATCTCCACAGAATGGGATTCTAATCTATTTTCAACCCCAGCTAGTATTCTTATTATCGTGATTCTAAATTCTGGTTCAAACATCTTGCTTATATCTCTGTTGAATAAGTCCCTGGCTATCATTTCTTCCTGCTCTTTCTTTTGGGGTGAATTCCTTTGTTTCATCATTTTGACGGAAGAAAAGGAATTAATAAGGTAAAAATAAATTTAAAATTAAAAAATTAAAAAAACAACACACGCAGACACACACACACACACACACACACACACACACACACAATCAAATAAATGATGTTATTTCCCAGGTGTGTTTTGGTCTGGTTGATGAAAAGAGTTTGAAAGATTAGAGAAAAAAGGGAAAAACAAAAACAAAAACGTTTGAAAATTTGAAAAAATTAATAAAATGAAATAGAATAAAATGAAATGTTGGAAGTAAAATAGAATTTGAAAAATTTCCAAAAAATAAAAAAATATAGTAGAACAAAATAAGGGAAAATATTTTTAATAAAAATTGAAAATAAAAATAAATTTTTTCTCTTTCTGTATTCAAGAAAGAGAAAAGAAATGAAAAAAAAAGAAAAAAAAAGTGAATAGATGGACCAGAGAACAGACTGAAATATGATTGTAATTGTATTGTTTTCCCCTAGAAGTCAAACTGTGAAGCACTTTATCGACTGAAAACTAAACATGCAGAGAGACTTATGGTGTTCCTGAAAAACGTGGTCACCCAGTGGGCGGGGCTTAGTGTAATGGCTAGGTGCTCCACTAGAAGGTGCTGCTTAGTTCACTGGTGTAGATTGTTGTGCTGCTTGTAGGTGTGTATATGCATGTGCGGGAGGGGTAAAAATGGCATCACCCAGATACCCAGTCTCTAGTATCAGAACTCTATTCTCCCCAATCAGCAATTGTGTAGCAGCAGTTTCAGGGATTATAGAAAATCACAACACATATATGGCACCAGGTTTCACCTTTGACATCCTTATTCCAGCACCAATGAATGTGTTTGTTCTCTGGGGCCTGCTGGGAACTTTGCCTGTGAAGTAGCCACACAGCCTCTAAAAAAATGTCCTCCCAGCAGGGGAGCCGGGTTTCTGCGTGTGGCCTGAGGGCCCCTGCACCTCACTCTGTGCTCCCAGGGGATTCGTCCTTCTCACCAGAGCTCTGCCAGGTAATGAGTTGCAGAATTTCAGACTCTGAACTCTCCTTGTTTATAGAGTCTTAGTGTAATTTAAGCCCTCTACTTTCTCCCTTTTTTGTTCAGACCCTGAGACTATTTCCACTTTTCCATTTTCTATCCAGCTGCTTTTGAACGGTGCTTTCCTGTACTCCGCCCCCCCCATCTCCATTCTCTCTCTGCAGGCAAAAACACATCCCTGCCCTCTGCAACTTCTCTCTCCCCCAGTTCATGTCTCCACACCACAGACATGCTGAGTTCTGTAGTTCAAGTTGTGCAGATTGTTGTGTTAATCCTCAAATCAGGTTTCTAGGTGTGCAGGATGGTTTGGTGTTGATCTGGCTGTATTTCATGGATGTGAGATGCAAAAAACAAACAAACAAACAAACAAACAAACAAACACCCCTCCATTAGTACATATCTTAAATGGCTGCCTAGAATCTCCAAAGTGTTAATGGTCTTCCTTTTAAACAGCAAACTTTGTGCAAGGTTTTGATGTAAGGATGTAGAAATCTGGCTCATATGTAAAGTAACAGATTTCACATATGTATTATTCTTTTTCTACTTCTACTGATGGGTTTTGCAGCTATATTATTATAGTCAATATTTTAAATTTTCTAAGAAAATAAATATCAGAATACCATGTTTGTGTGTGTGTGTGTGTCTGTGTGTGTGTGTGTATGTTGTGTGTGTGTGTGTGGTTTTTGGAGATTCAACAACAGCCTTGACTTTGAGTGTGAGAATGCATGTTCTGATTAGTAATATGCTTTGCAGTTATGTTTTCAAGAGCATAATGAGTGGTCAAGCAGTCAATTGTAAAAACATGAAGACGTTGATACTAAGCTTTCTTCTTTACTTCTTTTACTACTGTTGTATGTAATTTCTTAATTTTAGTTTTATATTATGAATATTTAGAAGCATACAAAGAGACAAAAAATACAATGAACTTCCCTGTACTATTAGTAAGCATGAATAGACATCAGCACTGGCCACATTTTCATATATGTTTTCCAAGACCCATAGTTCCCTTTGAGAATCAATTAAAAGACTGCTTCTTTGATTTTTAAATCAATTATTCTATCCCTAGACTTGGAACCAATCTTGGCATCCAAAGAAAAATGAACTGGCACAACATGGCCAGCCAGTATTTGTGACTTCAGGTGTCAGCACATTAGCTATACACACTGAACAATAATTATGCTCCTTTGGGGCATAGAGCATCTAGAATCTGTGACCTTTTTTAGTTTAAATGAAAATTGCATCTGCTAACAGTAAGGAGCTATGACTTTCTCATGAACTAGTATAGATTTTATAATACCATAGTCATTTGTATAAATCTTTGAATACAAATATTCCTTTGTCACAATTGTGGTTTACTAACATACTGCTGCAAAAAGTCATTACTTACATGATTCTTAAGTGTAAAATTCAAGGATATTCTTGATGAGACCTATTTTTTTGCTTCTTGCTTGAAATAAGTTAATGGCATATAACTAAAAATAGTAAATGTAGACGATTTTAAGTGCATCAGAATTTTAAAATCCAAGTAAGTGTTTCTCTTAAGTGATTATTTTATTTATTTATTTATTTATTTATTTATTTATTTATTTTTATTTTAGAGACAGACAAGCAGAAAGAGAGAGAAAAGAGAGCAAGCGAGCCTGAGTGGGGGGTAGAGGGGAACAAAGGGAGAGAGACAACCTTTTTTTTTAAAGTTTATTTATTTTTGGTAGAGACAGAGTGAGGGAATGAGCTGGAGAAGGGCAGAGAAAGAGGGAGACACAGAATCTGTGGCAGCTACAGGCTCCAAGCTGTCAGCACAGAGCTTGACGCGGGGCTCAAACTCACGAACTGTGAGATCATGACCTGGGCCAAAGTTAGATGCTTAACTGACTGAGCCACCCAGGCATCCCAAGAGAGAGACAATCTTAAGCAGGCTCCATGCTCAGTGCGGAGCCTGAAGTGGAGCTCGATCCCATGACCCTGGGATCATGGCCTGCACCAAATTCAAAAGCCAGATCCTTAACTGACTGAGCCACCCAGGCACCCCCTGAGTGATTATTTTAAGGCACAATATATTTATAATAATAGTGTTGTCATATTTAAAGGTGTAATTGAAATGTTCATTTTAGAATAATCTGAAAATTTCCTTTCCTTTTTCTTGAAAAAATTAATGATATCTTTGGTGTGACAATACTCCTTCATAGTTAAACCTAGTATGTGCTGAATGACAGTTACAACTATCACAATGTTGATCTCAATCATCTATTTCTCTGACTTGGTTGGCCATGTAAGAGACTCCTAAATAATGGACGGTACCCCAGTAGGAGATAACAGAGTTCAGAATTTTCTAATTTGAGCAAAAAGATTTGTTAAGAGAGATGCATAGCTCACATAAATATTATATGCACTGACAATATGGTGTCTAGGAAATGCTCTTAGAGTATTGACTAAAATAAAGTAAAAAAAAATAATAAAATGAAGAAACTAGTTAAGGCTTCAATGAGACCACAATGTTTAAGCCAGAACATGAAGAAAATGAAAGAACTAGCTATGCAGCTATCTGTGAGATGACTGCTCAAGGGAGAGTACACTGAGTGAGTAGAGCATGTCAGAGTATCTTAAAGCTTACAGAGATACCAGTAAGCTCCAGTGATGTGAATCAGGTGGATTAGGGTTGCACCTGAGGTTGGCAAGCCAATGGAGATCATGGAGATTATTTCTATTACTGGTTTTACTGTGTAGAAAAAGGGAAGCTGTGGAATAGATTAAAATAGGGGAAAGATGAAACAAAGAGACCAAAGAGCAAACTAATAAGCCAGAAAAGGGATGATGTTTTTAGCTAAGTTCTGAGAAGAGATTTGAGTTAGAATAAACAAGATTGGCTGATTAATTGAATGTGGAGTGTGACAGAAGAGAAACAATCAATGATGCATTTGGGCTGAGCAGAGGAGGAAGAGGTTGTGTTTACTGATGGGGAATATAGTTGGATTAACAGACTTTTTCAGAAGGCTAAGGTAGGAGATCAAGGACTCTCTTTTAGTGTTATCTTTGTATTTATATGTATATATACATTAATATTTTATATTTCTTCATGTAGAAATGTTGGTAGACTGTTGAACATATGACCCTGGAATTAAAGGGAATGATTGAGAATATAGGTATAAGATTGAAATTTATCAGCAAATTACTTATGTCCATGACATAAATTGGCTGAAATTACTAAGAGACTAAAATATATGGATAAAGAAGAACAACAAATTTCTTTCAGCACTATGGACAACTAAGCATTCCAATGGATGGTTCTGTAGAAAACTAGACCCTGAAAAAAGAAGACTCTGAGATAAAGTTACATCAGACAAATTATTAGTGGAGCTACCCTTTTGTGGTCATTATCCTGTCTTCCTTTTTATCTCCCTCTCACTTTCCCACTTGGTCTCTCTGTCTCTCTGCCTCTCTGTCTCCTGGTCTCTCTCTCTCTCTCTGTGTCTCTCTCTCTCTCTGTCTCTCTCTCTCTCTCTCTCTCTTACACACACACACACACACACACACACACACACACACACAGAGTGAAATGAGATCAAAGAGAGAAAACCTTGGGTCTGGGCAGAGGAGAAGGAACCAGTTTTCAAGAGGAGAGATTGCGTGAGGATACATACTGATAGCCACTGCAAGGAAATAGATCATTCAGCCAGGTCAGTGTGGTGAGAGGCAGCCTCAACTCTGCGCTGAACTTGTACCTTCATGGAGGTTCTGAAGTGGTCCCATGGCAGGTGGCACCTGATACTAAGCATAAGAAGCAGAAATAATCCTCTATGGAAAAATGCATGTCCAAACCCCATATTAAGTCTACTAGACTCACCTAGTCAAGATCAAAAATAGACCCTAGAAGCAAAGATCATTCAACATATAAAAAAAACAGGTAAATATGTCTTAGAGTCAATAGAAAAAGACAAATAATAGATATGAACCTCTAGGATTGTAGATCCCAGAACTACCTGCTACATAATATAGAATACATATGTATAAAATGATTAAACAATTAAGTAGACCCAATCTCACATATGACTAATCAACAAAAGCCTATTACAAATGAATATATACACATACAAACACATTTATCTCTATATGTATATAATACAAATCTCTATATGTTTACAATACAAATATCTCTAAATGTATACAGTAAAAATTATAATTATTTAAGACATAATAATAGGTTAATCTTCAAACTAAACATAGCCCAAAAGTGAATTAATGAAAGGGAAAATAAATTTTAAACTGGAAAAGCTACCTGGAAACTCCAAATGAGGCAACAAGGTGAAAAATATGGATAATAATTAGGAGATATTTAAGATTGGATGTGAAGGTCTAACATTTTTAACTAAAAGATTGGGAAAGAAAAAAATAGAACGAGCTTAGATAACAATTGATAAACATTTTCTAAAACAATGAAAAACCTAAATTTACAGAAAAAATAATTCTAGGATAAATACAGATAAATTAAAAAAATAATGTTTATATTTGAGAGAGGAGAGACAGAACACGAGCAGGTGAGGGGCAGAAAGAGGAAGACACAGAATCTGAGGCAGGCTCCTGGCTCTGGGTGATAGCACAGAGCCCCAGGCAGGGCTGAACCCAGGAACCATGAGATCATGACCTGAGCCAAAGTCAGACGCTTAACTGACTGAGCCACCCAGGCGCCCCCAAAATAAATTTCAACCCAAACACATCTTATTGAATCCACAGAATGCCAAGTAAAATAAGTTTGTTTTAAAGAAGTCAGAGACAAATGACATCATCTAAACCCCATAGAGGTTCCTACTTTTCAAAAGTTCTCATTATGCCACTTTTTACAAAAGACCTACAGTAACACCTGCTTTTGCTAACCAAAAGAATCCAAAGGGGATTTTTGCTTTTATGAAAAAGGCAGCAAAAAAAGCAAAAATAGCGTTTGGTGTTGTTTTGCTTTATTTTGTTCTGTTTTGTTTTGTTTTTGCAGCAGGCCATGGTAGAGACAGTGTGCACCCCAAGCAGTTAGAGTGGCACACCAGGGTCCTTTCCTGAGAACCACACTGCATCTCAGCATTAAGCCATCATAGCTTCAACTGTGCCCGTGAGCATCTGTGCTGTATCTCAGTTTATTTTGTGTTCCCCTTAGCAGGACATTCTTACGCTACTGGAAAAGCCTAGGAGAAATTACTCAAAAATTTTCCTGTGTAAATTAACAGTAATTACTTTCTGCTTTAACCACTTAGGCTTACAGAAGGTGTCGTAGGAACGCTTTAACTTTCAGATATAAAGGGAAACCTATGTATCAGTTATGCAGTTCCAGAATATGTTATTTGAGAAGTCTTTGCATGCAATCAATTATGACATTGATCAAATTCCTTAGTTGCAGTGAAGAACATCTAGTCTAGTTTGAGCAGAAATGGATTTAAGATATATAGAGAATTGCAGGCATGCCTGAAGAAATGGCCTCAGAGCTGAGCTTTTTGGAATGACACCAAGATCCACGATACAGAATGTTGCTCACCCAAGGGAATGACTGCTTCTTCTATAATCAAGAATCTTCCAGTGCAGAAAGCTGCGTCCACAGCACCCAGGTCCAGAACCACTTTGCCTCTGTCACAATCTGCACCAGGAGAAAATATGCATCCCGTACTTTGCATTTTTTTTTAAGTTCATTCAGTCATGAAGCAAAGTCTCATTCAAGTGCATTAAATTGCCAGAAGCATAATCATATATCTGTACTGCAGGAACAAAAAAAAAGCTAGAAAACAGAATTATTTTTATTTTACATTTTACATTAGGATTTATACTATGGGAAACTCAATATCAACAAGTTTTGGGTTTTCATTTCCATCCCCTCTTTCTCTAGTCACTCCATTTGGGACTTGCTAGCTAAATGCTCGGTGAGGGTGACCTTACACAAAGGAAGAAGGCTGTTGTTCCCTCACAAATGTGTGATTAACTCTCACTCTTACTAGATTTTTTCAGCTGCATAGATTTTCCAAAGCAAGGTACAAAGGAAGGAAATTGATTATGTTTCTGTGGCTTGTACATTGGCTTTGAGGGTTGTTACAGTAAAAGACCTCAGACTTTACAGAAATTGAAGAATTAGAAAAGATATTGTAATTAAGGCATATAACTTGGATATATAGATATATAACTATATATATAGATATATAGATATATAACTTGATATAGATATATATAGATATATAACTTGGATATATAGATATATATATATATATATATGTATGTAATCAACTGGAGAATATTTTAAAAGGGAGCCTGATGGTGAAAAGACCTGAGTTTATTTTACTTTTCTTCTTTTCATGATTTATAACCTTGGGAATATAATTTTGATTGAAGCATTTTTTTTTATTTTTTGGAAAGTAGACAACAGATAAAATCAAGAGATAGGTATAAGACTGGCTACTGTTTGTACTGTTTGCAATATAAGTTTTATTCAGTGACTATTTCCTGAACTCGTACTATTTGGCTGCCCTTTTACTAGATGCTGAGGGTGGAATTGGGAATAAGGTAGTTCCTGTGGGTAGAGATGGAAGATACATTCAGGATGAAGGTAGAATAATGAAAAAAAAGATTCTGAGATGCCAAGTCATGAGACATGTACTTGCAATCCGATGAGGGATGCAGTTCAGCATCTGCATAGTAATAGCACACATAGGTCTGTAAAAGGTAGGTTGTAACCATTTTGTGCAGGGCAAATGCCAGTTCGAAGGATCTGCAGCGAATCTGGAGTATTATAGGAACCTCTGCAGGCCTTTTGAACAGAGAATAATGTGATCTATGCTACTTTATAAGAAGATTATATTAAGATTTCTTAATCTAATAATGTCTGAGAGGTACAAAGGATATGTATTTCTAAAGTGCTATAATAGGTATAATCTTTTTTTTTTTTATCTACATAAACTCCTAATGCCAGATAGGTGAAAAAACAATGTTTTTTGCCACTTTACTGTTAGGAGGTTATCAGTTTTGTAAGGTCATTGAGTTCATGACACAAATCTATATTTTAAGGTAGCTGTGAGATCATATTTAAAAAATATATTTTGTAGGATTTTTTAAATCTTAAGGAGGTCAAACTGTATTTTCTTTTGAGTAGCTCAATGCTGCAGATCCTCTTGGAACATTAATTTAAAATCCACTGCAGGAAAACAGGCTTAAAGGTGTATAGAGGGAAGAAAACGTTTCCCTTCTTCCCTTCTTGATTGTTTGGCTGGTCTAACACTTAAATTGACATAAGACAGATTAACAGGAGAAAAAACTAAATATTGTACGTACAGGAACTCATAAAAATGTGAGACTCAAAGAAGTGAATAAAGCAGTCAGCTTTTATATCTTTTAGGCAAAGAAATAAATTTATGAAGAATTGACAAGACAAAGAAGTTTGGGCTTAGGGTAGTAAATTAGTGAAGTAACAAGATTTTTTTATATAGTATTCTTGGCCCTGAATTTCCTATCTCTGCTGATAAGGATGTTTCCTGATACAGGGAATGAATCCTTCACATGAGAGATTTATTTTCTGCATTCAGGGGCACAGAAGAGAGTCATGGTGTCCTTTTTGTACTGGCTGTTTCTTAGGAAACTTTAATTTAAAATAATCAATATGCCAAAGTGGCATATTTGGGACAGCCTTCCCTGAACTCTATCTATGTCAACAGAGGCTTACGGATTATATGATCCACAAGGAGTAGAATAGATCCGCTAGTTTGGGGGGTTTCAAAATACATGAAGGAGTCTTCCTCCAAATAACAGTTATTAAAGCTAAATGTGCTGTGTTTACAAACACTTGTTTTTAAATTGGTTTTGCTCATCCACAGTGACTATATTAGGTTTAAATTACTGTGAAATTATGAAATTAACTTTACTAATCGTATTTGTAGAAAAGATTTTCAATGCAGAAAAGTAAGGTCAAAAGGTTAATTTTTTTGGCTTAGATTTCAGTTGTTATTAGTGAAGCATAACTGGATTTCTGTTTACTTGAATCACATTTCCATGAACAGAAATTGCTTTATAACAGAATCATTCATGGAATTATGCAGAAATCAGGAGGACATTAGACAATTGGATCTTGAGCAAGAGTATTATTTTTTGAGTTGTGCTATCCCAGGAAAGGTCAAAAACTGAATCATCCTTCAGGTATGTTATAGTATGTATATGAAGGTATGTATGTATTTAAATATCTTTGTGGCATCAAGTAGGGATTACATTGACATTTTGTGTGTGTGTGTGTGTGTGTTCTAAATGTTAAATGAGTAGATGTATAAATTAAAAACATTGAAAGCCTCTGAGAGCCTAACAGTGACACCATGGGGAAAGACTAAAATAATTCTGTTATTTAGACCTAGAGTCCCGCTTCTATGCTGGTTTAAAAAATAAAAACAAAACAAAAAAACAGTTACAAGTTTCAGCCCGGTACTCATAATCCATTGATTCTAGAATCAGTCATCTGATAGACAGTGAGGAGAAGCCAAGTCCTCTAATTTACACTCGTAGTTTAGAATGCCACGGCTAGGTGTGCCATTGTCCCTGGAGTGCTGCTGCCTTTCATGACATTTCTTATTAAAGCAGAAATATTTTGAAAATTATTTTTTTCCTCATCTAGTTTATTGTCATTTCTTTTTTAGTTGCTGTGACAAAAAAAAATGTCCTTGTCGTATAAGAAAACAATGAACATGTTTGGTACCTTTTTGTTTTTTGTTTCTAACATATATTTGATTATGACTACAATAATGGAATATTCTGAATTAATATGCAATGTTTTTTCTCCCTTTTTGGCAAATGCTTTCCTTTATGCAATCCTTTGACTATTAATAATTGACCGTGGGTGATGCCCTAGGGAAGAGAGAAACTCAGTTTGAAAGTTGTGTGAAATTACTGTCTTTGAGCTCCGAAACTGTATGGAAATGCAACTTGGATTTTAATTGCAAGAGCTATACAATTGCAATGATTTCTAAACTATTTATTTTTCAGTGAGTTTGGCCTTGACTACCAAATAAAAGTTTAGCAAACGCTGTTGCCTAAATCACAAAGTGTACAGAAATGCAAGATGATACAAAGAGGTTTCCTCTCATGCAGAAAAAAGTGTAGAATATTACTGAGTTAGGGATGGAAACTTTGAAGAGGATTGAAAAAGAAAGCATGAGAATTTAGCTGTTAGTTTGGGTAGGAAGCACTGCCTCCTGCCTTTTTCTTTATTATGGAATTCTTAGAGAGGATGCTGAAGGTTCTATAACAGCAGAAATTCCAGAATAGTTTAGGAGGTCACAAGAAATTAGTGGATTCATGCCTCGCTTTTTAGTGTGAGCCAGGGCATTTAAATATGAACAGCTACTTAAACATGACACATAAGCAGAAGAGTAACAAAGACTTAGTAAGATATCTAGGAAGATGGGACTTGGGCAATGTCATGGAAGGGTGTGCGCTACAGTGAGATATTGGCAAAGAAGTTAAAAGCTCTTAATCTGTAAGGAAGAATCAGAAATAGTCAGACTAGAACATCTATAGTCAGTAAGATGGGAGCAGAAAACCTGGGTCTGGTAACCAAAGGACATATATTGAATATACACATCAGCAGAGACTCCAAATGCACTCCTAGGAGCGCTGGAAGAAGGAAGCTGCTTCTACCAGATGCCAGCAGACAAAAGATGATTATAGATATAACAATGCATTTTCAATGCCTGTCCCTTCATAGTTTAGAAAATCACTGATCACAAGAAATGGTAAGCAGTGAGGGAAAGAGTTCTGCATTTTGATCAAGTCTTATCCAAGAGAGACAGAATGGGCAAGATTTAAAGTTTTAAACATAAACACAAAGAGGAATGGAAAACTAGATTATCGTTAGTATGTCATAATAAAGTTAATGTTTGCATATTTGATTTTTGTGAACTATCAAACTGTGAAGTAGGTTTGCTACATCAACAACCTTACAAATCTATGCCTTCATAATATATCTGTGGGGGAGAATATAGAATATAGACTTAAATGGGAAAATATGTTTTTATTTAGGTTGGTACAAATACTTATATCATCATATTTATTAAACCTGAGCTGCTATAACACACACACACACACACACACACACACACACACACACACACCAAATTCAGTGTTTCTTAAGTAACCGTAATTTGTTTACCATCTTTTGTATTTTTGTTATCCATATGTTAATTCCTACCACTCATTTTATTTAATTGATTTAATATTTTGTTTATGCTTATGTTTAAAACATTACATTCTTAATTATTCTAATTCAAAGAAATTACATAAATTAAATCTTTAGTATTACTGGATAGTTAATTTGTTTTTATTTGTACATATTATAAACATTATTGTTGAAAGGATGATAAATTTTACATAACACCCCAAATTATAACTAATACCATCTAATATCCCTTAATAAATTTTGGAAAGCATTGATTTCATTAACAATCCAGTGGAAAAAATCAAATGAAAGTCTATTTAAGGATCTTTTATTAAGTATTTATTGATAAGGTAACATTTAGGATTTTTTGGTGGGGAAGGGAAACATCATTGCTCATTGGGATTAGTCTCTCCTTACATGACATTTAGCATCCCTGACTTCTACTTACCAAATTCCAGGGTCATTATGAAATCCATCTCCTGATTATTTCTAACCACTTCCCAGTACATTTTGGTGCCAACAGTCTTTATATAAAGGATATGTACTCACTCTTAAATTAAAAATAAATCTTTAATTAACTCAGTCTATTATTATAAGAAGCTTGATGGCTTATAAAAGTATCAGAATTGGGGGAAATCATTTTGAAAGAAAAAAATTAGTAGGACAATATGGCACATCAAGAATATCTATTTGTAATTAAGATACAGAAGACATTAGGAAGTATGAAGCCAACTGAACTGGTAGATAAGGAATTATATTTTTACATCATTTAAGTAAAAATACATTTAGGCTTGTGCAATAGAAATGGAGTGTGCCTTATTTTGTTTTTAAGTAGGCCCAACATGAGGTTTGAAACCAGACACCAGGATCAAGAGTTGCATGCTGGGGGCGCCTGGGTGGCGCAGTTGGTTAAGCGTCCGACTTCAGCCAGGTCACGATCTCGCGGTCTGTGAGTTCGAGCCCCGCGTCAGGCTCTGGGCTGATGGCTCGGAGCCTGGAGCCTGTTTCCGATTCTGTGTCTGCCTCTCTCTCTGCCCTTCCCCCGTTCATGCTCTGTCTCTCTCTGTCCCAAAAATAAATAAAAAACGTTGAAAAAAAAATTAAAAAAAAAAAAAAAAAAAAAGAGTTGCATGCTGTAGTGACTGAGTCACACATGTACCCTTAAAAAGAGTGAAGTATTTACATCAAAGAACAAATCAATTTCTTTCTAGATTCTGTCATGCTTTGGGATGAGGTTACAAAGAAATTGTGAGACCAACTTAATTCTTTGCATGTAAATATCCATTTTCCCAACACTATTTATTGAAGAGACTGTCTCCTCCCTATTTCATATTCTTGGAACTCTTGCTGAAGATCAGTTGATCATATATGTGTGGGTTTATTTTTGTCTCTTTATTAGGTTCTGTTGGACTATGTGTTAGTTTTTATACAACTACCATACTCTTTTGATTACTGTAGCTTTGTATTATAGTTTTTAATCAGGAAGTGTGATACCTCCAGCTTTGTTCTTTTTCTTCAAAATTGCTTTTACTATTTGGAGCCTTTAGACATTCTATAGGAGTTTTAGGATTGTTTTTCTATTTCTGTGATCATTTTGTTAGCTGTGGGCATTTCATATGAGGCTTTTATTGTGTTGAAGTAAGTTCCTTCTATACCTGATTTTTTGACAGTGTTTATCATGAAATAGTATTGAATTTTCTCAAAAGCGCTTTCTACATCTAATGACATCGTGTGTTTCATATCCTTAATTTGGTTAACGTGGTATATCACACTGATTGATTTGTTTATGTTGATCTATCCTTGCATGTCAGGAGTTAAATTCACCCAGTCATGGTATATGATCCTTTTAATGTGCAGTTGAATTCAGTTTGCTAATATTTTGTTGAGGATTTTTGCATCTATATTCACCATCAAGGATGTTGGCCTGTAGTTTTCTTTTTCGATGGTATCTTTGGTTTTGTTATCAGAGTGATACAGGTCGCATACAATGAGTTTGGGAGTATTCCTTCTCCTAATTTTAGAAGAGTTTAAGAAGGATTAATATCAATGCTTTTGAAATGTTTGGTAGAATTAACCTGTGAGGCATCTAGTCCCGAGCTTTTCTTTGTTGGGAAGTTGTTGATTACTGATTCAACCTCCTTATTTGCTATTGGTCCATTCAAAGTTTCCATTTTTCTTGATTCAGTCTTGCCAGGTTGTAAATTTCTATCTTATACCATGCACAAAAGTCAACTCAAAATGGATTAAAGACTTAAATAAAGACCTGACACTAGAAAACTCCAAAAAGAAAACATAGGGGGAGAGCTTTTTGACTTCAGCCTTGGCAATGATTTCTTGGACATAACCTAAAAGCACAGGACACAAAAGCATAAATAGCCAAATAGGATTATATCAAACTAAAAAGCTTTTGCACATCAAAGGATAAAAACAACAAAGTGAAAAGGCAACTTTTGGAATGGAAGAAAATATTCACAAACCGTGTATCTAATAAAATATTAATATCCAAAATATATAAGAAACTCTTACAGCTCAATATCAAAAAAGAAGAAAAAAATTTAAATGGGCAAAGGACCTGAGTATATACATTTCTCCAAAGAAAACGTACAAGTAACTAACAAGTACATGAAAAGATGCATTACTAATTATTAGGTAAAAGCCAATTAAAATCACAATGAGGTACCACCTTATACCTGTTAGAATGGATATTATCAAAAAAACAAAAGATAGCAAGTGTTAGTGAAGATGTGAAAAATGAGAATACTTGTACACTGTTAGTAAATATGTCATTGGTGCAGCCAGCATAGAAAACAATATGGAGTTTTCTCAAAAAATTAAAAATAAACTACTATACAATTAAGCCACCCCCCCTTCTTTTGTATCCAAAGGAATTGGAATAAAGATCTCAAAAATGGATCTGCATTCTCATGTCCATTGCAAAACGATTCACACCAACCAAGCTAGGAGGCAACATAAATGTTCACTGACAGGTGAATAAATATAGAAAATGTGGTATTTGTATAAAATGAGATATTATTCAGTTTTAAAAAGAAGGAAATCCTGCAATTTGTGGCAACATGGGTGAACTAGAGACATTATGTTAAATGGAATAAACCAGGTGGAGAACAATTACTACATGATTATGCACTTATATGAGGAACCTAAAATAGTCAAACTCACAGAAGTAGAAAGTAGAATAGTGATTACCAGGCATTGTAAGGAGCGGGGATGTGGAAGTTGTTCATCGAAGGGTACAAATTTTCAGTTATGCAAGATGAATAAGTCTGAAACATGTACTGTATGTCATAGTGCCTATAGTTGACAATACTTTATTGTATACTTAAAAATTTTCTAAGAGGATAGTTCTTGTATTAAGTGTTCTTATCAAGAAGAAGAAGAAGAAGAAGAAGAAGAAGAAGAAGAAGAAGAAGAAACTTTGGCTGTGATGAATATGTTTATGGAATTATAGTGGTGGTGTTTTCATAGATGCGTACTTAAGTCCAAACTCATCAAATTGTATGCCCTGAATATATACAATTTTTCTTTTCTAATGTTTATTTATTTTTGAGAGAAAGAGTGTGAGAGACAGAATGGAGGAGGGGCAAAGAGAGAGGGGGACAGAGGATCCGAAGCGGGCTCTGTGCTAACAACAGACAGCCCGATGCAGGGCTTGAACTCATGAACCATGAGATCATGATCAGACACAAAGTCAAAAGCTTAACTGACTGAACTATCCAGGCATCCCATATACAATTTTTTTAAATGTCTATTATATACCTCAGTAGAATGGTTAGAAAAATAAATCACCAGATAAATGGAAACTAATGACCTTCCATGTTTAGATAATTTACCTCAGCATGTACTGACTGTTTCTCTTAAGAACGCTGATCTCAGAAAGATAAATACATTTCGTCAAAAGCTTTTAGGCTCTCAAGTCAAGTTACCTTGTTTTTGAAATTACTCTTTGTTCTTGAAATGAGATCCAGGAATCAATAAAATCCACAAATACTTATTTAGGTGAATTATAAAGTCTGTAAGAATATATATTATATTCCACTGTCATACAGTGGACCCATTTTTGTAAGTATGCAATATTTAAAAATAATAGGACAAGAGCATCTACAGAATCTGAGCAAAACAAGTCATTTTAAAGTCATTGGTTTGAAGTTCTTACCTCTATTATTTATAGTGATATTATGAAAATTTATATTGATATAAATCATTTTGTAAAAAATATATTAAGGAGTACTGATATAATTAGTTTAATGTAATATAATTTGCTTCAATTTACCAATTCTTAGATTACACTGAAATGTGAATTTATCAAAATGTAAGTAATTATATAAATAATTGAATTCTAGAATTTATAATTATTTTTGGTTTTTTAGGAATAATTTTATTATATATGGTAATAAATACATTAAGAAATCTTATTAAAGCATCTATTTTATTAAAAATACTATGGTAAAAAGTAATTGACAAGAGTTCTTCAAGAAATCATTTTCAAAAAAGTATATAACTCACATACACAATTCATTTATAAACTAACAATTAAAAAGTGAATAAAAAATTCCAAGGAGGAAAAATACAATTATTGATGCAGAAAGAATTTGAAAAAAAATATTGAATGATATAAATCATCAGGAAGTGTCCCAGACATATTTAGATAAGTTCTCTTATTCCTTCAAACAATTTTATGAAGTGAGAATTATTATCTATCTTCACGTTACATATTTTAACCGAGACCCAAAGAGCTTGGGTTGCTTAACGTCAGCAATGCCATAGTCTCTCCTTTTTCACCCAGTAAAATCTGCATACCTTCAATTTCTCAGAAGCCCAAGGTAGTCTCTGGACTAATTCAACTTTGCTTCATTCTAAACGACTCTTCAATTCTTTTCTAAATAAATATACAAGTAGTGTTTAGATATATCATATTTAGAGTATAATCAAGAAAATTATTGCAACTGCTTCTTTGCATCTATGTTATATGTCAAGATATATATTGTTTAACTCAAATTTAACCTTAAAATTAAAGCGTTATGTTAAGGAGAGATGAAGCTAAAATTGGCAGCAGCTGTAGGTGGAGAGTCGACTGTGAATTTGATAGGTTCTGCTGTACATTAAGGAAGAATAATGCTAATTTTCCGGAAGCACCTTGTAGCAAGTTACTACAGTGGTAGAGATGAACATTGTTCCCATTTGAATGGGAAAAAGAGATTTTCAAGACATGGAGCCTAGTAGACAACGTTATTTTTCTTAATTTTCTTTTAGAAAGGAATTAGAAGAGAGAAAAACATAAAAGGATGCTTTGTTTTCACTGGATCAAAAAACATATCCACCAAGTAAAGATTATATGAATTAAACCAGATACTGGCTTAATAATTTGTAATTCATACTTATGAGAATTTTAATATTGTTTAATAAATGCTGTCAGTCAAGTCCATTATCTTCTGCTGTTAAAGAACCTGTCTGCTCTTTGGATCTTACTTGCCTTCTCCTAAAGTTGAAGGGCTGGATTTAATGAGTTTAAAGGTTCTTCCACTGTGTTCATTCCATGATTCTGTGTTTGTTTTCAATTTTTTACAGAATAGGATTTATTTTTTTAATTAAAAATGTTTTATTTATTTTTGAGTGAGAGAGAGAGTGAGAGAGAGAGGGAGAGAGAGAGCGTGAGAGAGCAGGGGAGGGGCAGAGAGAGAGGGAGACCCATAATCTGAAGCAGGATCCAGGCTCTGAGCTGTCAGCACAGAGCCCAATGCAGGGCTTCAGCCCATGAACCATGAGATCATGACCTGAGCCAAAGTCGGAGGCTTAATTGACTGACCCACCCAGGCACCCCTAGAATAGCTTTTAAATGGCAAATAATCATAAACCACAGTGTTTTTAAAGTATTAAAAGTTAATTTGGTCTTTTTAGAAATAAATATGAGAACACAAATATTTGCTAGTTATGGGTCTCCTTATTTTTTATGTTAGTTTAGGAGGTTAGGTTTATAAAAAAATTATCTAATCAACCAAGGAAATTAACCGTCTTACTGTTAAAATATGATTCTAAAACCAAACTGGTTAGACTATAAATAAATTATTTTTTCCTAATGTACAACTATATGAAAACATTAAAATGTGTATACTTAAAACTAATCATTTATGGATTCTCTTTTTTCTAACATATATATTTTTAACTTAGTCATGAAATTGTGGCATTTTCTAGTAAGTATAAGGATATTGAAAATGGAAACTTTTAATTTACTGGAGGAGTTTGCATCATACTAGATTAGTATCAAAAATTTTATCATAGTATCTTTCAAAATAAATTAAAAACTGAAGTGAAAATATTGTGTGCTATATGTTTCTTGTTCTTCTATCAACTTAAACAAGTTTTCTTGGGCTAGAAATCAATTTAGTTCAACCATTTCCACGTTCTTGTTTGAAATTTTTTAAAAAATTGTATATGTAGCAGACTGATTTGAATGCATATTGGAATTTCTTCTTAAACCTGAGTTGAGTCTCTAAAGCTCTCACTGACATGATAGCCTATGCAATAGCGGTGCTGACTTCACGGTCCCATTATGTAAATAAGGTAATACATCTATTTATGCCCCTCAGAATGTGACTAAAAACTGCAAAGAAATATGGCGCAGTGGAATGTGCTTGGAAAATTTTTATGGAGCTTTTTATGTCCAGTTATCAAACTCTGCCAACTAATTACACTGAGAAGGAAAATAAAAACACCCCTCCCTCACATTGTGTGTAGCTCACAAAGTAAAACACAGAAGGAAGATAGCTATTTACTTTTATAAAATATGTTACTTCAATTCAGTTATATTTAAAGCAAAAAATGATTATTTTAGCATGCATGTTTTCAGGAAAGAGTTGCATCAATCAAATTGTCTTTGGTCTATGTAATTCTGCACATTTCCCGTCAAACTATTATAGTGAAATATATGACTTCAGGGACCTAATCATAAAGCAATTTTACTTTGGTTTCCCATTCTTCCTTTACATAGGTACAGGGAGCTCATTTTTCCACTGCCACTGGATAAAAATGTAGAAAACTCTATTCCTATGACTTCAATTATCACATTTTTTCCCCTGAATACAAACTGTATTTACTTTTTGAATTCCCAGTGCCATGTCAAAATCAAACTTTGAACTTGATTCAAAGTCAATATACCTTTCCACCCCTACCTGTCGCTTAGAATGCATGTAATGGGAAGTCTGTAGTAAATGAATACAGTTGGCTTCTTCTCCTAAACTGCCATTTTGGTAACAGTTGTTTTAAATCCACATCTACCACCAAGTTTGGAGTGGAGGGGTGGGGGGAAAGATGAACAGAAATACTTTTATGATTGGTAATGTTGTGAGCTGGCATCACACTTTTAGAGCCGGGCAGATTGTAAAAAGAATATCCTCTCACTGATGTTTTCATAGGGTCCTTGGATAATCTATGGGTATTTTGGACAGTATCTTATGTACAGTTCTCTGGCTGCAGATGGTGCTCTTTCTTTCAAATCTTCTGTTACCATCTCTTTCTCAGATTCTGCAGCATGGTAATTCCCTTTGCTCCTCTAGGTAGCCTTCTTGGAAAGAAACAAAATGTGCTTGAGCCAATTTTCAGTCAGTGATAACATGTCACCCAAATCTGGTCTATAGGAAAAACTCATCTGTTAATTCCTACACAGGATAATGCATACAAAAAGAATAGCATCATTCAGTGGTAAAAGTACGACAACTTCAAAGTTTTATTGAATTCAGAATAAAAAGCAGGTAAATGTACAGAGAAAAATGCTATTAGTATGTTGGGAATTGCATTAGTTTATTGCTGTGTAATTAATTATGTAAAAACTCAGTGGATTAAAGCAGTAAATATTTATTATTTATCTCATAGTTTCTGTGGGTCAAGGATTCGGAAGCAGCTTAGCCGGGTATTTCTAGCTTGGGTAATCTCATGATACGCAGTTTAGATGCAACCAGAACCAGGATAATTTAGATGCAATTATCTGTAGGCTTGACATTGTTTGGAAGATCTGCCTCTAAATGACTCACTTGTGCAATATGGGCTAATTTTCACCTAACACATCTCATGACGTGCTCTTGTCCTCACTTGGAAAGACAGAACGCCCATGCCTTTTATGAGCCTCAAAAGTCACACGTCACCATTTCTGTAATATCCTATTTGTTACACAAGTTAGTTCTAGGTAATGTGCGAGGCACTGCTAATGGCTATGTATATCAGGAAGCAGAAATCGTCGAGGATCTCTTGGAGCTGGATACCACAGAAATGCAGTCGCAAATATCCTATTTCATCTGAAGAAAAGAGTGAAATGTGACTTGAGCTCTATTTAGCTAAAGCTTTCCATTTCTTATCCCCGTAACCAAATAATCAACCAACAAACCAATCAACCAAAAACCTTCAAATAAATTTAAGGTGAGAAACAAAAAGCATATAAAGCCATTTCCCCCCTCTCAATATCTGTTAGGTATGGTACAATGAAATAAAATATACTCAGGTATCAATAAAAACATTGACGTTTTGCTAGAAAATATTGAGATTCAGAACATCAAAATTAAAAGTTAAAAATTGAAGTTGCTAAGAGAGTAGATATTAAAAGTTCACATCACAAGAAAAATAATTTAACTATATAGGGAGATGGATGTTAACCAAACTTACGTGGATCATTATGTTGTAACCTGAAATTAATATAATGTCATATGTCAATTATATCTCAATTTTAAAAATACTAAAAAAATAAAATGTTCAGAATTAGTTTCTATATGGAAGACCAAAGTAAAATTGAAAATGCAATACAAAATCCAAGACATTCAATATTTTTAGAGACTCCATTTCTCTATTAAGCTATTATGGAGTACAGAATATACTATTTTGAAATCTCTATCACTACATCCTCAGGAGGAGGATGGAACTAAAGTAGGTTCCATCAGTTTGTACTTCAGTGGGTGTAGACAGAAGACTAATGAAAACAAAGGTGAAGAACTTAGTTTGCCAAGATCTCCCCTCTTCAGTTTGTTTTCTCCTTCCTGGACACTTGATTTCTGGAACAAACTACTTAACTCAGTGTTACCTGACTAAGTTCTTCCTCATGCAATGTGAGCATGAATAAACTTCCACCTTATTTTCCCCTTCCTTCCTCCCCGGCTCCCCACCTTCTTTCTTTCTTTCTTTCTTTCTTTCTTTCTTTCTTTCTTTCTTTCCTTCTTTTTCTTTTCTTTCTTTCCTTTTTAAAAATTATTTATTTATTTATTTATTTATTTATTTATTTATTTATTTATTTTAGATATAGAACATGAACAGGGGAGAGGGGCAGAGGGAGGGAGAGCGAGAATCTCAAATAGGTCCCAAACTCAGTGCAGAGCCCTATGTGGGGCTCGATCCCACATCCCTGGGATCATGATGTGAGCTGAAATCAACAGTCGGACGCTCAACAGTTGGACACTCAAGTGCCCCCACCTTATTTTCTTTAAAAATCCAAGCTATGCTATAATCACTGAAAATAGTGATGGCCGGAATGAACTGGAAGGTTCATGTTGTAGATGATAGAGCTGCCCAACTGGTGAAGGTCCCTGAAGTAAATCCTGCAGCAGATGCTACCCAACCTAGGAGGTCTGTCACATGAGTGCGAAATAAACTTCTACCTTGTTTGAGCCAATGCATTTTGGGTATGTTTGCATTGTGGCTAAGATTAACTATAAGTAATTTAGAAACATGAATGGAAAAGGAGTAAAATACCACAAAGTGACTGATCCAAAGGAGCAGAACAGGAGAGGTGAAAGGGTAGGGCTCAAACCTAATAACTCCTTTTCCACAGATAATTCTTAAAGTTCCTTAAAAAGAGGTATGGGAGTAATTTTGTTCCCACATTTATTTAAAGATGACCATCAAATTGAAATTCCCGAATTACTTACTTGATTCTGTCACTCTATATATTTTCAGAGTACCCCCTCGACTATATAAAAACCACATGTCTTAGGACAGGGGTCTTAAACTAGTATCTGAACTTTTCTTTTATTTTATCAGTGCTTTTAGGGGGGAATGAGGCATCATCACCACAGACTGTATCACTGCTATTGTCATAAACAGGCTTATTTACACCCTTGTATTATATACGTGGCCCCAATAATCCCTGAAGTTTGTGGCCTCTCCTAAACCTTCCATACTCTGCTCCTGCCAAAGAAAAGGTAGGCTTTGAACCATCTCATCATACTGGCTCAGTTCATGGTATTCCCTCTCCCTCCTTCTGAATTCCCAAGCTTTAAGGGACAGGTCAATTTCATACTTCAAGTCAACTTTTCCAGAAAACTCCTGATTAATAATCTCTCCTTACAGTGGATTCTTGGAATACTTTATTTTTCCTTGTGATACCTATTAATTGTATATCAGTTGATCATTAACATGTCTTAACTCATCTATTATGCAATACGTTCATAAGGATCTTACTATTGTGCTACCACAGAGTTCAGGACAACATACAATCAATATATTATCAATTATTTAATGAACTTTATTAATGAAGTATTGATTTAAAATTGATCTAAGGTAAAATGAGAGTGTACCAATCAAAAATATTGCAAGAAACAGAAATATATTCTGGCTGATTAATTTAAAGGTAACTAATTAAATAGTATTATGTAGCTGAGAAACTAGAGAATCAAGTTCATGCAATTATGGTAAAACAAAGGGAAACAAACGGACAGTGTGTTTATAATTCCTGTTTAGGATACTCATGCCCCCATGGCAGAGGAATAATAGGCTTTGCTGTTTGCTGCAACAAGACAGTGATTCTTTTGGGAAATTAAGCTGATTGTAGCTGATACTCCAATTCTTGATTCTTTATGGCACTATATATTTTTCGTCTCTAGCTTTCAACTTAATATATGGGGTATATGTGTCTACACAGAGTGCCAAACCAAAGCTGCAAGGGAAGCTGGGAAAGCCATTATCTGAGATTTTCAACTTTCTAATAGGATGCAGAATCTACTTTCCTCTAAATCTCACAAAATATTAAATGTCCCAGAATAGAACAAGTACCTAAATATAAAGCAATATAAATGTATGAAAAATGTACACTCTTTAGACAGTCATTTGGTTTATTTTTATTTGAGAGGATTAAGGGAGTTAGCATGAACAGTATTTGGAAGAGTTCTTGGCAAGTAGTATTATGAATGTTAGCTATTATTAGTTATAAGAGAATTGTGAATTCTTCAACAGACAATTTATCGAAGGACTACTGTGTGTCATAAAAATGAATCAAGGATGTTATGCCAGGTTAAAGTTGAGATAGGTATACAAAAGTGTGATATCAGGCAACAATGACACCTACCACATCACAATTTCCTTTCATAGGTTCTCTGTGTTACCTGGACAGAAAGGAAAATATCAGTAATTTCTCAGCACATTTACTGGCAGATATTTATATCCATATAGTCTTGGTTGTCTTTGTCTTTCATGTAAAAGAAATTTTGTTGGTAAATAAGGTTCAAGTACTCAGAACTTCTGTGGCCTATGGATGGTGACCAAAAAAATATGGTTGCTTTAATGCATATGCACGGAAAACCAATACCTGCCAGGCCTGCAGATAGCTGGCTTCTTAGAATATTAGTGACAAATTCTGAAAGTTTCAGTAATATATTTCATTTTCATATTATCAAAATAGTAAAAATGCTTTTCTGTGGAGGAAGTTTCAATTCAGAATTATTCAAAAGAAAACCACAGGCCCAAGATGGAACCAATTATGCTAGGCCAGGTTTGGTGAAACCAGGTCTTAATCCCCAACCTAATTCCAGGTTCAACCTCAGAAATGTAGTCTTACCGGGTCAGTCATGAAAATTCTGATCAGCACCAATGAGGTAATCTCACATTGGCCTTTTCCATACTCCCACCCCAAGGAAAATGAGGTACTCTACATAAGACACACTGTTCTTTCCCCCTCAGGGAAACTGACCTTGCCTGAAACAATCTTTTATTTTCTTTGACTAATAGCTTCCTTGACCCAACCCCTTCCTATAAAAACCTTCCACTTTGTGCAACTCCTTGGTGTTCTACTCTATTTGCTGGTTGGGATGCTGCCCAATTCATGAATCATTTAATAAAGTTAATTAGATCTTCAGATTTACTCAGTTGAATTTTTGTTTCTTAATCAGGTGTGCAACTAATTCTAATTTTTTAATGAATACTACCACAAGGAACATTTTCCCTCATAACATCTTGCAATAATAGATGGAGAAATTTAGTGAACAGGAAAAAGAACCAATTCTAGAGAAAAGTCCTGAAAATTCTGAATTGAGGGCTTGTATATGGCTAGTCCCAACTAGAATGGAAATTAGTATGCTTGGACCCATTAATTAATTATCTTTTCAACAAATATTTATTGAATAATTTATAAGCCAGCGACTATTATAGGTAGTGAGGATACTTAAAAAACAAAACAAAACAAATCAACTCAAAAACAAGAGAATGAACTCCTTGGTTTTACAAAACTTATATTTTTATGAGGGAGAAACTAACACAAATTATCTACCTGAATTAATTGGATTCTCTCTTTATTCAGCTTCTCCTCCACACAGCTTAAAACAAAACCAAACAAAAAACCAGACATCATGACCAGTTTATTTTAAATTCATTCACCCAGACCTCAGTTGGTCTCTCAATGGTATCCTTTCTAAATAAATTTCTGTTACCTTTTCATCCTCCAGAGTCTGAGGGGCTCAGGTCACACCTCCACAGTTGAAGCCTCCCATATTTCCAACACTTGTCATTCTCAGCTGATATTCTTGGTTACTATTTCAATGAGAAAAGAGAAACATTGAGAAAAGAATGTCCACATATTTTTCCCACCACATTTATCATTTCAACAAGCAAACACGGAAATATACTGTATTCCTTGGTTTCCCTGTGGTCCCTATGAGAGAATTTCCCCTTCTTTCTAAGGCTAAACTATTCCTTTGTCTATTCCATCCTCCCCATATCCTCAGAAACATCCCTCTCCAATTGTTTCATTGTTTATCTGGAACATATTCCCACAGATCACTGGTATCATTTCCATCAAAAAACTTACTCTGAAAAACAAAACAAACAAAAACAAAAAATAACACTGTAATATCACGTATCTTAAAAATGAAAACTTAAAAATTTTTAAGTTTGTTTATTTATTTATTTATTTATTTATTTATTTATTTATTTATTTATTTTCAGAGAGAGAGAGAAAGCACAAGTTGGAGAGGGGCAGAGACAGAGGGAGAAAGAGCGAATCCCAAGCAGGCTCCACACTGTCAGCATGCAGGGCTTGAATCCATGAACCATGAGATCATGACCTGAGCCAAAGTTAGATGTTTAACCTACTGAGCCACCCAGGTACCCCCAAAATGAAGACTTTTTTTACCCTGTTTTCTCTTCAATTAGTCCAGCCTCTACCATGTCTCTGTTATTTTTTACAAAGTGAGGAGAAATAGAACTTTTCTCTCTGGCATAAGGATTATTTTAGGATGATTATTTTTAAGAAACAGCAGACATAGGAAAAGCTTTGAAAACTGAGTAGATGTTACTTGTTTGCAAGAGACATTTATATTTATAAGGGAAATCTTCATTCGTAAGGGTGTCATTCTGTATGGGGAAGAAAATGATGACTTAATCTCTAGAAACTCCTATCAATGGAGAAAGCAAGACCTAAATCTTCATAACAACCTTACCCTTTATTGCTGTGCTTTTCTCAATATCTTCTCATAACTGGCTTCCCATAACCTTCAGCATCTTTTGTGTTTAACTGGATATGATATTTAAGGTGGTAGCTTGGGCCATTTCAAGGCGTTACTCAATTTTCCTGTGTCTGTCCCAGATATACAGGAGGTATACATATTATAAAATTTTTGCTTTTCTTCTGTTACTTTGTCTTTTCCTACAGGAGGTTCTCAGCAAGGAACCTAGAATGGTACAAGGGAAGTTATTTTCCTTCCTCCATAATACAAAGCTTCTCTACAAATTTATTTTTATTGCCTCCTGCTTCTCTCATCCTCTTCTCTCTCCCAGTTTAATCAGGCTTTTATCTCCCACATTCCACTGATAACAGCTCTTGTCAATTTCAGCAATAAACTCAATATTGCTAATACAGTGGTCAGTTCTCTCTCATATTATTGAATTTGTCAGTTGCTTTTGGCACAGTTAATCATTCCATTATTCTATAAAAACACATTTCTCTCTATGTTGGATTCAGGGAAACCCATGGCTCATTGTCCTTCACATTTAATTAGTTTCTCCTCAAGTTATTTTCCCAGTTTGTCATTATTTTCTCAGGTTTTAAAGATTAGATACCCAGTACCAGCGCACGAACCAGAATTTGGATTTGACCTAATAGAACTCAAGTGATAGTTTCTAAACATTGGACTGTTTGACTGAATTTTGAACTCATCAGTGTCCTTGATTGAATGAAATTGAGATCCCAGATATTTTTTGGCATACTATAGAGAAAAGAATCCAATGTCTTAGGGAAATGGGAGTAGTAGAGTAAATTTATCATTACTGATGTTGATCCATTCCCTGTCTATGGCACAGGAGAAGGACAAAAGACACTTCCTTGATTGTGGCATTGATACTACATTAGAGGAGGTAACAATGCAGTGAAAATTCCCTTAGTGACTCTTCTTTACATTATTATCTTCCTGAAATGCTGCTCCTGGAGAGATCCCTGCTTTCACGGTAAGTATGGGCCCCCAGAGTAGTAGGTTCAAGTGTGGCAAGTATCATCTGAATTTTTAGTTGATATGTGTTGTGTATTGGTTTGATCTGATTTCAAATTTACTTTTTTATGACTTAAGTGAAGTTGTCATTTTTTCATGACAAAGACAAAAAAAAGTTCTTTATGGAGGTTAAGTTGTTTTGATCTAAGAGTGAAGCAAGTTGTGTTACACGTCATCATTTTATCTGTTTCTTACCAAAAACAAATCTGTAGCTCAGCTGTTGAGGGCCCTGCTGGGGGTTTATCAATGCAAACATATGGAGAAGAAACTATGGCAAGGATATATTTAAACTATAAATACTAAGACTTTGTGAGGATTCTCTGAGAGTGTTTGGTTTAAGCGAAACGAATCTACTGGTCGTAAATGGCTCTCCAAAAGGACAAATTTGCAAATACCATATTGAATAAAGAAATAGTATCCAAAATATATAAAGAACTTATGCAATTCAACACTAAAAACCAAATAATCCAATTAAAAATTGCAGAAGACATAAACAGACATTTCTGCAAAGAATACATATAGATGGCCAACAGACACATGAAAAGACACTCAATGTTACTCATTATCAGGGAAATGAAAATCAAAACCACAATGAGCTATCACCTCACACCTGTCAGAACAGTTAAAATAAAAAACACAAGAAACATAAGTGTTACATAGAATGAAGAAAGAAACAACCCTCGTACACTGCTGTTGGTAATGGAAACTGGTGCAGTGACTGTGGAAAATAACATTTGAGGTTCTTCAAAAAGTTAAAAACAGAATTACCATATGATCTAGTAATTGCACTACTGGGCTGTTTACCCAAAGAATATCAAAACACTAATTTGAAAAGATACATGCACCCCTATGTTTATTGCAGCATTATTTATAATAGCCAAGATATGGAAGCAGCCTAAGTGTCAATTGATAGATGAATGGATAAAGAAAAAATCCCATATATATATATATATATATATATATATATAATAGAATATTATTGTCATAAAACAGAATGAGATCTTGCCATTTGCAGCAACATGAATGGAGCTGGAGAGTATAATGCTAAGTGAAATGTCAGAGAAAGACAAATACCACATGGTTTCACTCATATGTGGAATTTAAAAAACAAAATAAATAAACAAAGAAAAAAGAGACAAACCAAAAAATGGACTCTTAACTATACAGAACAAACTGATGATTATCATAAGAGAGGTGGGTGGGGCGATGAGTAGAATGGGTGAAGGAGATTAAGAGCACACTAATTAACATGAACACTGAGCAATGTATAGAATTGTGAAAACATTGTATTTTACACCTGAAATTAAGTATGTTAACTATACTTGAATTAAGACTAAAAATAAATAAAAAAGAATAACCTTATTTGTTCCCAGTCTCTTTGGGATCACAGATCTTGTTGCCCAATGTCCAGTGTCTTCAGAATAGTTGGTTCATAGATTTCATCCAGTGTTTTGGTTGTGTCAGATTGGAATGTAATTCCAGTTTCTGTAACTCTATCCTGGTCAGGAGCAGAAATCCCTGTATATTTTGAATAAATCTTTAATGTGGCCATTATGACTCTGTAGGGATCCTCAACTCTCTTTAGTCCTGTTCCACCCTTGACTAAAGAACAACAGTCAAGTCACTTTATTTCTCTAGAGACAAACTGAGTAGGGGTAAGATGATGCAGCAAATTAAAACATGAATAAAAATTTTATATCATATTGTAAAAGAAAATTTGCACCAGATACTTGTTAAAAAAACAGCAAGGAAGACTTTACTTAAAATTATTGCAATAGGGATCGATAGACTATTGCAATAGCCAGGAGAGATCTAACTCAATTCCAAATACAACAGGGACACCTGGGAATTCATGGCCAGTAGGAGGGTGAGGGAGAAGATGGAAAAATATGAAGAGTTTGGTTAGGTTTCAAGGTGAGGAAAGAGGAACTTGATTAGATATCAACTTAATGAAATGTCATGGTTGGGGGTTATTCTTGATCACTTGACTAACCGGAAGTCCTTGTGAAAATGGCTTTGCAGGCCAAGACTAGGACCAAAAACAAAGCATTACAGAAAAAGGGCTCAGAAGAGTCTGACTTAAGGTTTGGTCTAGGAGGCAGTCCTTGTCAGAATGTAGCAGTGATTTTTGAAGCAGGTAACACAGACTCTCTGCTTCAGAATCTCCTGTGTCTTTCAGTAACAATGCAGACCCTGCACCCCTTCCCCAGATTCCATGAATCAAGCACACTGCTAACCGGGCCCCCAAATATACATTATTATCAGGCTCCCCTGAGACATTCTAATGCACAATAAGACTGAAGAAGCACTAGAAGTTCAGTAGAAATACAATTACATTGATAAAAACATGCCTAGAAAAATATTGCAAAGAAGTATATCAAAATGTCGAAAGATGCTAGCAATGCATATATAGCATTGTCCTATTCTATGTCAGTCTCTATTTTTAAAAATCTTTCAACATTTCTCACATTGGAATACACTGTAAAATAGATGTGTAGATTTTATGTAGTGGGTTTTAGTTTTACCTCAAAAAAGTACTTGAATCAATAGTGTATGTTACAGGTGTTTCAATCTAATAATCAAGAAAGTAAGATGTATAAATATATATAAGAACGTGTATATTCAAATAGAAAAGACATAAAGGAATTCATCACTGATGGCAATTGGGAATGGATATGTCATCCGAAATGATTTTTCTGTTATATACATAAAAAAAGGACCTTGGGGCAAATAGCTCCTGCCACGATAAAGGTGACTCTCTCTCTCTCTCTCTCTCTCTCTCTCTCTCTCTCTCTCTCTCTCTTTATTTCATTGAAGCATAGTTGGCCTATAATGTTATATTAGTTTCAGGTGTACAACATAGTGATTTGAAAATTCTATACATTACCCAGTGCTTATCATGATAAGTATTGTTACCACCTGTCACCATACAAAATTATTACAATATTGTCAACTATATTCCTATGTTGTACTTTTCTTATTTTTTAAAAAGTTTATTTTTCTTACTTATTTTGAGAGGGAGAGTGAGTTTCACTAGGGGACGGACAGAGAGAGAGAGAGAGAGAGAGAGGGAAAGAAAGGATCCCAAACAGGCTCCGCTCTCTCAGTGCAGAGTCTCACATAGGACTCCATCTAATGAACTGTGAAATCATGCCTGAGCAGACTGAGCCTCCCAGGTGCCCCTATGCTGTATTTTTCAGCCCCCGACTTATTTATTTTATAACTGGAAGTTTATGCCTCTTAATCCCCTTTACTTGTTTTGCCCATCCCTCCAACAACACTCTGACAAGCATGACTTTATTTTCTTTGTGAGAACTCTTTCTGTTTGTGAGCATGTGTGTGTTAATTGGTTTTGTTTTTTAGATTCCACATGTAACTGAAATCATCTGGTCTTTGAATTATTATTTTTTTAAAAGAAAATTAATGTTTGTTTATTTTTGAGAGAGAGAGACAGAGCATGAGCAGGGGAGGGGCAGAGACAGAGAGGGAGACAGAATCTGAAACAGACTCCAGGCTCTGAGTTGTTAGCACAGAGCCCACAGTGGGGCTGAACTCAGGAATGGTGAGATCGTAATCCGAGCCGCAGTTGTTTAACTGACTGAGCCACCCAGGCGTCGCTTTTTGAATGATTTCATGTAGCATAATACCCTCCTCTAGGTCCATTTATGTTGTTACAAAGAGAAAATTTTCTTTTTTTAATGGCTGATTAGTATTTTATTGTATATGTATATACCACTTCTTCTTTATGCATTCATCTATTGATGGACGCTTAAGTTCCTTCTATATCTTGGCTATTGTAATCCTGCAATAAACATAGGGGTATATATATATTTTTGAATTAGCATTTTCATCTACTTTGGGTAAATACCCAGTAGTGGAATTACTGGGTCATATAGTATTTTTATTTTTAATTTTTTGAGGAATTTCCATACTGTTTCCCACAGTGGCTGTACCAATTTACATTGCCACCAACAGTGCACGAGTTGAAGTGACAGAAGCTGTGCAGAGGCCCCTCAAAGAAAGTCATCTTGTCTGTCAGTACTGGTATTGATGATCTCTAACAATATATTCTAGCAACAGAGAACTTTTACTTTTGTATTGGCAGCTGGACATCAGCTCTTAGTTGATTAAGCAGTCACTCCTAATTACCAGCTTGGATAAAAGTACACCTCTACCAAATTTAGACATTATTCCTTTTATATCTTCTTGACTGGTACGATAGTATAATTAATCGATCATTGATTTGTAGTATGTTATTTCTGCTTTGGCTTGTTAGGAGACATAACACTATTAGTTTGTGAAATACCTGCAGTGAGCCTGTGTTAAATTGTCGCCAAAGACAAACTCAGTCTCAGAGCATTGATTTGGCTCCCAAAACAAAACAGTATGGTTACCATAATAGGGAATGAGGTAGACAAATAGTCACAAAATTAAAACCAAAGGGATCCGTGGCTGTGACTAATAACTGCGGGTCCTTTAATGACTTGGGAAGCCTAATAAGATTTTACTTATCTACTCAACAATAACCACAGCAACACAAATCCAATTTGGCCAGGTGAATAAAGCCAGGCTTGGCCTGGCACACAGTCACGGGTCTGGCAACTGTTTTTGTGTTTGTATTTTCCCCTATCTTTCAAAGAAAGTATGCTGGCAGTCCCTTTATTCGTTTGCTTATTTTTCTTTAATTGACAGATTTAACAATGTACCTTTACAAGATGGTTCAGGTTTCTATCAGCTATCTAGATTCATGATAATTTTGTTCATAGAGACATTGATCACTTTCAACGTTTTTTATTTATTTTTGGGACAGAGAGAGACAGAGCATGAACGGGGGAGGGGCAGAGAGAGAGGGAGACACAGAATCGGAAACAGGCTCCAGGCTCCGAGCCATCAGCCCAGAGCCTGACGCGGGGCTCGAACTCACAGACCGCGAGAACGTGACCTGGCTGAAGTCGGACGCTTAACCGACTGCGCCACCCAGGCGCCCCAGAGACATTGATCACTTTAACCTCCTGTAGGGCATTCCATTACTTCTCCGTATTGATTACTTAAGATATGACCAGGTGGGTAGGAAGTCACAGGTACTTTAGATTCCTTGTTAAGTTACTATTGTGCTTGGGTAAGGGAGATCAGCCACATGAAAATTCAGGCTCCTGCTGTCTTAATTATTTGAGCAACCCTCCAAAGTACATTCTGCATCTTCTATCTTCTTCAACTTGAAAGTAGCTAAAGTTTTGAAGATTCTCTTTTTGCTTTAGAGACACCATATATCAAACTTGGCCTGTCACATTTCCTGTGTGAACTGTAGGTTGTGAGCTATAGCAATTTCAAGCTGATCGAGGCTGAAGTACACGCAGCAATAGTACTTTATCGAGAGGATACGCTGTGGAAACTTAGTTGGTGTGCAAATTGTGGCATATGCACACTGAGGCAAGAGTAATCACAGAAGAATCTGGGCTTTTACTGTGATTGGTGTTGTTTTGGTTTTAACAAAGTAATATTTTGTTGAGCAACTAACCATTTTTCTCTCTAGAGACAATTCCTGGTTTGCTATTATGCTCATGTAGAAACCCTAAAGTGACCCCAGGTTATCCAACAACCATATCGCTTGAGGGTCTCTGGACCACCAAACCACAAAATCAATGTGTTAGTCATGATTTAATGGCATTATGTCTCAAGACTGGATTTGAAAACCTACAAAGAGCTAAACTGCTAACATGTCAATTTCACTGCCTCCTTTCACACAACTCACATTTATAGTGAAATTTTTATGGGAAATTCTTTATGACCTCATAACCTCATGACCTCATGACCAAGTTCATGAGGTATAAATGAACTTGGTTTACTGATGTCTGTGCTTAATATGTTAGCAGGAACAGGAAGGTAGATACTGTAGTTTTATAATGACTGGCACACACCGGGAAGGGGTGGGAGGGCTCAACAATAGCAAAGAAAGTAAATCTTCCCCATGGGGAAACATCTGGCAGTGTGGCACATTTTAAGAAGGTCTAAGGTACGAATATATACTGACTCAGTGCAGTGGCTAATGATTTTGACAGATCATCAGGGACTTGGAAAGAAAAAGCCAGGAGGATGTGTAATAAGGAAATTTAGAGAGGAAAAAAAAAAGGTATATGGATCCCTCCCTTCTTAACATGGACATAGAATATAAAGACGTTTTACTCAGCAAAAATATCTTTGCAAAGGAGGCTTTGAAACTCAGGTAAAACAGATGATATGCTCTGTGGCCCTCAACAAAAACTCTTGCCCAATAAACTGAGTGATTATGATAAAAGGTACAAGGGCTACATAGACTTAACCCAGATTACCACCCTCATCAATCTAACCTTGTAATTACCACTGCTGAATGCCCATCTGCTATATATATATATATATATATATATATATATATATATATATATATGTATTTATACACACATTTGCATTTTGTAGAAAATTTGGAATAAGGCTTTTTCTTGCTTTCTCTGCTGCAGAGGTAGTTGATTTTATCCCTTGGTCAATAATGCCTAGAAACTATAAATAAAATTTTGACTGACCTGAGAGATGAACTAATCAGCTAGAAATGTGACAATAATGAGCATTAGATCATTCTTTTGGGGAAAGTTGAGTATGATTGAATTTTTATTTGTATGAAGAATAGTTGCATTATGCTAGGTGGAATCAGATTGTTATAGCTATTATGTGAACAGCTAAATTAAAGTAAACATAACATTTGAATAGTCAAAAGGCCAAATGTGTACTCACTCAAATATGGTACTTATTGTGTGTCATCCTAGACTGATTTTTTCCCACTATATTTTCTGAAAATCCAGCAAGTACAATATGAGACCTGCATATAATTTAATTTTAATGGGGTGGACTCTTTTGTGAACAACTTGGAGGTGGAAGGGGAAAATGTGAAGGGGTAGGAGTATATGGAGTCACTGGTGACCCTTTTAAGCCTTGTGGCAGAAACATTAGGAACTTCTGCGGAAACAGTGGTGTAGTTTTAAGCATTGGGTCCCTAATGTTATAGGGCCAGATGCTGGACAGCACTGGCAGTGGTATTTCACTAGAACATGGATGGTATAGTATTCTCTATGCAGAGTCACCTAGAAACCCCTGACTTTCAGGTGACATCTCTACAGGGAGCCCTCTCCAGGAATTCCATCCGTCTGTTGAAGAAAGTCACCTCCCCAACATCATGGCCCTTTCCAGGGGCACCCTGAATATAATAATTTACCAATGCAGGGTTAAGGATGGTCAGGCTTCATAGCTCCTGCTGGAATTGGCTAAGGTTGTTGTGACGTGTCCCTACCCAACTTGGTCTTCTTTTTAAACCATGTTCCTTAATCTTCACATAAATGTTAATCCTAAAGCCTTCCCTAACTAATTTACTGAATGTTAATCTTCATTTCATCCTGGGTAACCTGACTTGTCACTGCTGGATATTTTTTTCTACTCTTTCTGAGTATGTGTTATCTAAGCACAGTTCTTTGGTCCTCGTGGATATTATTTATTTTAATTTTTATATCTAAATTGTATTATATATGTATATAATATGTATATCTAATATTTTATATCTAATATCTAACATTTTAATATCTAATATGTAATATATCACATATTTTAATAATACTCTTTTTGCTTAAATTTGGAAGTACAGTCTCTATTGCATGACAATGTGAATACTAACAACATAATTTCAAAAAATATTTCTTCTTTTCACTTTTGTACAGGATATGAATATGATTTTTATTTGATCTTTTAGAAATATTTGTTTATGTTTAAAAAATATGATGTCCTAAGATGTCCTAAGATGATATAATGTCTATATTTTTAGTGATAGCAAAAAGTTGAATATTGTCTAGTACAAATTCAGACTTTCGTGGAAGATGCGTTTGCAGAGTCCTCTCTACTGCTGTGTACAATTATGTTTTTTTATTAAAAAATTTTTTTAATGATTTTATTTATTTTTGAGACAGAGAGAGACAGAGCGTGAACGGGAGAGGGTCAGAGAGAGAGGGAGACACAGAATCCGAAGCAGGCTCCAGGCTCTGAGCTGTCAGCACAGAGCCCGATGCGGGGCTTGAACTCACAGACTGTGAGATCATGACCTGAGCTGAAGTTGGACGCTCAACCGACTGAACCACCCAGGCGCCCCAATTATGTTTTTTTTTAAATCGCAAACATTATTATTATGTGAGGAATTCTCAAAGATGTGTATGGTATCTTATTGCAACTACAGTGCTTTAGTTCCAAAACCAGGCTATTTAAATTGATTCTGGACTAACCACCAGGTAGACCATGAGGAGTTGTTGTTAATAATGCTTTGTTCTAGAATTGTAAGCTGTAAAGAGAAGCATTTTTTAATATAGTGTTTTAGTTCAGGTTCTTTGTCCTTGTTTGTTTTCTAGTTGTATAAATTTGTATAAATTGGTAATGGGATGTGAAAAAGAAGAGATATTTGAGACAGAAATAAGTGTTTCTATCCAACAATGTCTGACTTAAAAAAGATGTTTTTGGTAATCATGTATTACATCTTAATCTTTTATAGTTTCCTCTTTCAGCTAGACGCTAACCTGTGAGTTCACAATACAAAAGTGAGAGGCTAACGGAAGGACAACAGACAACTAATGAAAATTATAGACACTTTGACCAATGGATAGTTGGGGACATGTTCTAAGATTTGAAGTGGTTACTTTGATGCATTTCTTTCATAAGAACATCCTGGTATACCCATTTTGATAAAAAGACATTTTGCCACAGCTGAAAGTATAAGATTTTAACTGCTTTACCTGTTTTCATGTCCGTTTAATTTGCTAAACATCAAACTCTGAGGTGAGGATCAGTCTTAATGTAAAGATGATGATGAGGTGCCATTATGAGTGCAAAGAGGAAGGTAAATTCAGCACATCTGAAGGACTAAACACTCAGGACTTGTGTGTATATAGCGTTTAACATTAGAAAAGGGCACTCATTTTTCTAAGTATGCTATCCGTTTTCTAAGAGTCACGTGAATTTTTTTTCTTAAAATGTTTATTTTTCAGAGAGAGAGCCTGAGCAGAGGAGGGGCAGAGAGAGAGGGGGACCGAGGATCTGAAGCAGGCTCTGTGCTGACAACAGAGAGCCCCATATGGGGCTCGAACTCATGAACCATTCTGAGCAGAAGTTAGATGCCACCCAGATGCCCCAGTCACATGAATTTTTAATCACTTTAAAATTTTTCATATTTCTTCCTTAAAGTCTTGTTTCAAATTGATACATACATTTCACTGCTAAATGACAGTGTATGTTCTCTTTTCAATTAACAAATCTAGAGGCCGAGTATCTTCTTTTGTTGTAATCTGTCTGCTTGTGTTAATCTTACCAATCAGGTCAATAAAATACAGATACAGCATTGATGGGGAAGATATTTGAGCCATAATATGACTTTTTATTCTGATTTCCATACTGGTGACTAAATCCTGTAATATTTTCTAAGACTTAAAGTGTTACTTAATATTATAGACATCTATATACTGTGTAGATATTTCCTTAATAAAATAGTTTCAGAGAGGGGCGCCTGGGTGGCTCAGTTGTTTAAGCATCAGACTCTTGGCTTCGGCTCAGGTCATGGTCCTTGGTTCATGAGTTCCAGCCCCACATTAAGCTCTGCGCTGGCAGTGTGGAGCCTGCTTGGAATTTGTCTCTCTCCCTCTCTCTCTCTGCCCCTCCCCTGCTTGGTCTCTTTCTCTTTCTCAAAATAAATAAATAAACTTTAAAAATAATATTAGTTTCAGAAATTAAGTATTTTTGATGCTATCTCAGTTATAAGTAGACTTTGCAAATATATGTATTTTTTCTTTCTTGTTTTCTGCTTTTGCAAGTGTAAATGGATAGTATGAGGTTCTGTTAAAGACCTCCTGTTGATCCTAGTTCTTAGGAGGAAATCTTCATGATCAAAACAAGAAAAAAATGCAGGTTCATTTTGAAAGATTTTTGAAAAAACATCTAATTACAAGTTGATTGAGTTAAAATAGTTTCAATTGTGAAAGGAACACCAAGTCTGTTCAACATCATAGTTCGACAAAAATTTGGAATTGAAAAGGGGTCACCTTACATTTATCAAAAAAGATTGTTTTGTTGAGGGCTGGTCCAGTCAAACTCCAGTGAGAAAATAAAAATTTGAACTGAAGTAGTTAAACAATGATTAAAAGAAGTGTTTTGTATGAAAGAGCTGTGCTCAACTGTTGCTTTATCGTTTGTTTATATTTGACTTTTAGTGACACTTCAGCTGTTTGGATATAAATTGTTTATTTTTGTAATGTTAAGTTGACTTCATCCTTTGATATAAAACAACCTACATATATTGTCAGTAGAGCGGATACAACTATGTGAAAATCATTAGGCAAGATGCCTGACTACAGTCTGGCATTTCATATTGCACAAACTGTTACCTAATTCCTTAGTAGAAATCCTGCACCCTTTACAAGTGTGAAGACTGGCACTAATTGTCATCAACATTGGCAGACTATAGGGACTGTCCAGTTAAAGTGACTGGACATGACATCTAGAACACCCCTTCCCAATTAGAGAGCCTTTTCAGAAAGAAGGGGTTGTGGCAAAAGCTTGGAGTTACAATGAAAATAAAATGTTCAGTAACTTGCTGCATAAAGAGAATCTTACTGTATATCATCAGTATCATATTTTGGCTTAAAAATAAGAACAAAACAAAAAACAAACAAAAAGCTATATCTTTAACTCATGGTAGCTAATATACTTAATGCTCTTGCTATGAACTCTAGGCTTAAAAGGATACTCAAGGTACAAAAGGTTCAAGTGAAACCACAATCAAGAGGTCCCATATTAAATATTCGTGCTAACTGGAGTACAACTCTTATTTCTAGGCCTGGTTTCATTTCTGTTACATAAGTCTAAATAGTTTTGTGCATTCGTTTTTGGCATTTGGAAATTAGGACAGTGTATAATATGCAGAACTACTAAGGAGTTTTCAACATAACTTGGTACTGCGAATATCAGTGTTTCCAATTAAAAGAAGACATAACAGAAAAATTTTCAGAAGTGTTTGCAACCTATACTATTTTCATCTCGACTACACATTTTCCAGAGGCTTAATGCCTATCACTTTTTGATAAAAATAAATACTGAGGTCCAGGCTTTTACTTTTTTAAACATGAAAATATCTTTATTTTATTTATTTATGTTTTAGATATAATATTTTTTAATTTTAATATTTATCTACTTATTTATTTATTTATTTATATAATTTATTGTCAAATTGGCTTCCACACAACACCCAGTGCTCAGCCCATAAATAGATAAAAATGATGTAGTTTATATATACGATGGAATACTACTTGGCAATGAGAAAGAGAAAATATCTTTATTTTAAAGTCATATTTACTACTGCTTCTGAGTCAAAAAGCCATGACAGAGTAATTACCAGAGCTATAATATAATACAGGACTGAAATAAGAACTAGTACTTGAAATGGCACAAATAAACACTCCTACTATCTACAGATTCTTATAACTTAGTGAACACGATTCTTGAGAAACTGTGAATGCTTGTTGGCTCTGTGTTAGCTACCTTCCTACTTGCTTTCTCTTCACTTGTAGCTGGAACTGGAGAATTGATCTTAAATTTTCCCAGTCGTTTGAAAGTTGATACTTTTCACCATCCAGTAATCCCCAATTACATTATGTTATTGCTTGTCAGAGACTACATGGAAGAGACCTGCTTTATGTAAATATTTTGATGAAATTTAAAAAAGAATGGGAATGTTTAGAACATCACGCAGTAGACCTATGAATGTTTCTTCCCTCTTCCTCTAGGCCTTCCTTCTATAATTCTAAAACTGCAAACTTTTTGATTTTTCAGACTTTAATACTGTATACAAAATTAACTTAATTAAATACTTAAATGTAAGACTTAAAACCATGAAAGTCCTAGAAAAGAACTTAGAGCAAAACCTCCCTTACGTTGGTCTTGGCAATGAATATTTTTGATATGTCACCAAAAACAAACAAACAAACTGCAGGAAACAACGGTAAAAATAAACAAGTAAGACTGCAGTGCACCTCCTTCTTTGATGTGAGAGAAAATCTTAAAAGATGTTGTGTTCCACATTGTAGCAATTTGACTTCCTTTTCCTAGATTAAAGTAGCCTTATTAAAACTTTGTACATTCTTTATAGAGTTTCATTTAGATGTTATATTGGAAACTGATTAGTGTGTAAGACATACCTCTATAAAGTAATATGAACTTTTAAAAACTTTTTAAATTTTGCCTTATGACATAGGTCCATAAGCGTGCATAACTGAATGAATTACCAAAAGCTATGAGGGGAACCCTGCTGTAATCACCATCTACATCAAAACATAGAATATTGTTAGCATCCTAAACCTGTTAGAACGCTCTTTATAATCACCAACTCTTCCTTTCTTTCTGTAGCTCTCTTCTCTCCCTTTCTATAATCCAGAAGTTTTTGTCAACCAATTCCTTTTTTTCTTTTCTTTTTTATTTGTCATGTAACAAATGCTATGGTATATTTCTCCCATTAGCCAATGGAATCATGACAATATGTTCTCCTTTTCTGACTTGTTCTGTTCAATATTATACCTAGATTAATTTATGCTATTGCATATAGTTGGATTTCATAGATTTTCAAATATAGCATACTTTGTTTGTTATACTGTTAATGGTTAGTTAAGCTGGTTTGCTGTTATTATGAATACCTAAATCGTGACACCTGGGTGGTTCAGTCAGTTAAGCGACCAACTCTTCTTTTTAAATTTTTTTAAATGTTTAATTATTTTTGAGAAAGAGAGAGACAGAGTGTGAGCAGGTGTGGGGCAGAGAGAGAGTGGGGGACACAGAATCTGAGGCAGGCTCCAGGATCTGAACTGTCAGCACAGAGCCTGATGTGGGGTTCGAACCCACAAACCATGAGAACATGACCTGACCCGAAGTCGGACACTTAACTGAGCTACCCAGGTGTCCCTAACCACCCAACTCTTGATTTCCACTCTGGTCATGATTTAATGGTTTGTCAGTTCAAGCCCCTCATTGGGCTATGCACTGACAGTGCAGAGGCTGCTTGGGATTCTCTCTCTCTCTGCCCCTTCTATGCACATGCTCTCTCTCTGTCAAAATTAAATAAATAATATTAAAAAATAATATACTTCAGATATTTTAGTTTCTTGCTATACATATGTGTTCATTTTTGTTTGGTGTTATTTGTAGCAAAATTGTTAGATCATAGGATATATGACCCTTGCTAACTTGAAGATATAATTTAGTAGGTAAAAGCAAACTATCTTATAAAGTGGTTATACTAGTATATGCTTCCTCCATTAAGTGTGTGAGAGATCTCATGTTCCACATCTTTACCAATATTGTCTGATTTTTATTTTGTTAGCTCTTCTTATGCGTGGGAGAGGCATTTCATTGTAGGCTTAATTACAGTGTCCCTGGTTTTTCTAATGAGGTTAAACAAAATTTCATATGTTTATTTTCCATAGTATATTCATTTCTTTTGTGAATTACTTTCAAGGTTATTGCATATTTGAATTTGAAATGTCTATTTTTTTCTAGTTAATCTGAAGGAGTTCTTCACATATTTTGGCTAGAAAAAAACCAAACTCTTGGTTCAAAATGTTGCAATCATATTCTTCCACTCTAGAATTTGCATTTCAACTATATTATTGGTTATTTTGATGAGGAGGTATCTTAAATTTGTCTATCTTTATCTTTCATTTTTGTTCTTTTTGTAACTTCATGAGACTAATAACACTCTGGATTTTGTGTATATCATTATATTTTTTTTTTTATACTTAGAGTGACCTTACTGCTTGTTCTTCCAGACACGGACTTAATTTTCACTGGTTGCCCTGCTGTAATTATAAATCTCATCCACTTAACATTACATTTACATTAGGGATAGATGTAAATTTTACCAGGTTTATGGTTTTGACAAAGAAGTACAATTAATCAAAAGAATTGGTAACAGAGTAGAAGGTTTAGGCAAAGGAGAAAGTATGAGGACCTACCACTTCAATTAAGCTGGCTGTTGGAGGGAGAAAGTGGCAGTCAAAAAAGAGATTTAATGAAATTGGGAACAAAAAAGAGCTGCAGTTACTGGTGATTATATGGTCTGTGTGATGATTCAGAATGACAGACTGAAATAGGATGGAGAAAGGGAGTAAAAGGAATCAAAATACCAAGGTTTTGGAAAGACCTCAAGTACCTACTGAAGTTGTGTATAATTAAGATACCAGTCAGTTAATTTTGCTTGTATAGACTCTACAATTATAAAACTTAAATAAACCTGGAGAAATCACTCAGCCAAATTTACTTCTCACAACATACGTTTACCAAAAGTGGGGAGCAGGGGCACGCATCCACATTTCCTCCTCCAGAAGAGAACGGTGGTTAAGAAATGGGGCATAAAAAGGCTTCATTGCTCCTTTAAGAAACTCACAGTGATGTCAGCCCTCGTCTAATATGAAGATCCTTTGTTTCGCTTCTAGTGCTCAAAACCCCTTCACGGCTACTTCCTGTGGCCCACATTTCTGGTACCCTCAGGTTGCATAGGCGTGGGCTATTGACTAGTAACATAGCTTTAACTCTCTTATAAGCAGGCATTTTGAGTCCTATGACAGAAGCTCTGCTGACCTTGTTAAAGAACTTCCTATACTTGCTAAATTTCCTCCTGTTTTCTCCCTCATTCCCTTTGTGTTTCAGCTGAGTAGTCCTCCTATGCAGAGCTGGTATGATGCATCCAAAGGTCGGGGCCTGGGATGCCTGGTGAGCACTGAGCCCTTTTTCCATGTGCTCTGCTCTACCCTGGGTTGCAATGCACTGTATGCATTTTCCCTGCTGAAAGGAGTGGTGCCTCTAGCGTGTTATTTACCTCTGCTGTCTTGAAAGTTGTTTCAGAAGGCTCTCAGTTGCATTGCTAAGACGTGAATGCAGTTATTAAATTGGTTTTTCTGTTATCCACTTAGAGAACTAGTATTTTTGCTGAATTTAAGTGTCTTCTTTACCTTTGCCTTGTCTTCTGGACCAAATATTTGATTTCCTAACATAATCGTCCACATTTTGTCTGGAAGAGTCTTCTAGAGCTTGAAATAAAACATCAATAAGTACTGGGTCTACAAAAAACATCCATGGTTCAATGCCCACCTTTACCTGCTTAAATGGACAACCTTTTTTTTTTTTTTTTTTTTTTTTTTTTTTGATGTTTGTTTTTTGAGAGAGAGACAGAGCGGGAGCAGGGGAGGGGCAGAGAGAGAAACCCACACAGAATCTGAAGCAGGGTCCAGGCTCTGAGCTGTCAGTACAGAGCCCAACACGGGGCTCAAACTCACAGACAGGGAGATCATGACCTGAGTTGGAGTCGAACGCTTAACCAACTGAACCACACAGGTACCCCATAAATGGACAATCTTACTCAGGCAATATCTCCCATCAGACTCTTTTCTAACCTGGACTTGGATTCAATCTGCCATTACCTTGCCCTGTTCCCCTGTAATACATCTTGGTGTGTGTTATTTTAGACCACCAATTCTGTATACTTCTCAGACCTTTCTTTCCTTCAGGATACAAAGAATGCCTGTGTGTCTATGTCTCTAACTCTGAGACATCCTGCACCTTCCCTAGGCCCCGGATTTTGCTTAGGATCACATGTTTGCTTGCGGCATGAAATTGACACTGGAGCTCTCTAGAAGTGAACACTTAGTTGCCTATGTGAAAACAGCAACTCAGTCCAGCCGTGTCCAAAGTTGAGTATCACTGCGTTATTTGGTTTCCCAAATTTTATTCTTTATATCCCAAGTTTTTCTGCAAAGTGGATCGGATGTTTATGGTTTTGTGTTATCAGGGAAAAAAATTACCACTGGTCTGCAACTGAGAAATGAAATAACTTAGAAATACAATTAAAGTGTCCAAATATGGAGAAACAAATTATTAACTTTATTACTTGATAAGCTTGGTTGGGTAATATAGCTTAGTCAAGACACAAAAATGGCCTTGTTGATATCCTACTGTAAGTACAGACCTGTGAATAGCCCACCTAATGTTTGGGTCTGCAGAACAGATAGTCAGTGGATTTTTGATTCCCATTGACCTAGATATAAAAATAAGGAACATAAATCAAATCCCAAATGTTTGCTCCCATCCCCCCATATGGTAAAGGTGATGCCTCATCCTTTCAAGTAATATAAATTATTGTCTGTCACCTAACTTCCAGATTAATCACTGTACTTGCATGAGGAGGACCAGAGTGGGGTATGCAGCTGAGGTATGTAGATATGCTCACAGAAGTCTTGCTCACCCAAACCCCTTTTACTAAAGTACATCATTTATATATTCCCGTGAAAATTTTCTTGATCATAAATTCTCTTACTATTTTCTTGAAAATAAATGCTTTATTTCAAATTTTAAAGTAATTATTTTTAAATTATGAATACATGCTTTAAAATGAATATATTTTTCTACATAGCCAAATGATACTTTTACAGTTAAAAGAAAAAGTAAAAATAATTCCATGATATCAACTAGTAACCATTTCACATTCAAATATTTTAAGTTGTCCTAAACCTACCTTTTATAGCAGGTTTGTCCAAATCAGAACAAACCCAGGATCATTCAGTTCATCTAGTTGTTGTGTACTTTAAGAGTCTTCATTTAAAATAGTTATATTTTTCATGCTACTGACTTGTTGAAGATACTATGCTAGTTCTGTCTTTTCTGACTGCCTCCTGGGGTAATATGTAGTTTATTCCTTGCTCTCCTTTATTTCCTATACATTGGTAGATAGTAAAGGCTTGATAAATTCAAGTCAGAATACATCACTTTGTAATTTATGATTCTCCATTTCAGCAGACGCATACTATCTGTTATAACAACACAAATACTAAGATTGATCATGGATTAGGGTGCTGCCTGCCTGTCCCTTTCATTGTTCAGCTATATTTTTCCTTAAACACATTCTTGAAAGACAGTTTTCATTTGATATAAAATTCTCATCAACTGGCTATTTTCTCTCTTTTTTTTTTGAAGATAATATTCAACTCTTTTCTGACTTTCGTTGTTACTGTCACTCTGATGTCCCACTCTCTGGATAATTTGTCTTTTTTTTTTTTTTTTGGATGCTTTTAAGACCATCTCTGTTTATGGCATTCTGCACTTTGTGATATCTAAGCACAAGGATTTTTTTGTTTGTTTATCATGCTTGAGATTTGTTCTGCTGACTGAGGATTGTCTTTCCATCCATTCTCGAGAACTTTCAGCTATTATCTCTTTGATTTTTTTTCTCCTCCACTCTCTATTTTCTCCCTCTGCAATTCCAGTAAGATAAGCTAGACCTTTCATTACAGCATATGTCTTTCTTTTATTCTCTTTCTTTCTTTTTTTAACTAAACTTAGACCTTTCCATCTGTTTGACTGACTGCAATGTACATCTACTTATCTGTTCTCTATTTCTCTGATTTTCTCTTTAGGTGGGATTAGTCAGCTGTTTAAGAAATGTTCAAAAAGTCTAATCTCACATCACATTTGCTATAGCTACTTTGGTTTCTTCTCAAGTATCCCTAATATGTTTTGACATAGACATTTTTATACAAGTTTACTACAGATAGAGAAAAACGTACAAACATGAGGGTAAAGTTCAATGAATTATCACAACATAAACATACTCGTTTGACAATGACTGTGGCTTAAATTTTGAACATTATCAGCCCTATTTCCATAGCCACTCTTAATTGCTGCCACTTCCTTTTCATTAAAGGTGAGTATGCTAATGAGTCTAATGCCATCTGTCAATTTTTCTTTTCTTGTTTTGGACTTTATGTGAATGGATCATATATTATATATTATTTTGTATTAGGGTTATTTCATTCAGAAGTATATTTGTGACATTTATCTGTATTACTTATTATAAGTAACAATAGCTGGGAGTGTTCCACTGCTATGTGGTATTCCATTGTATAAATATCACAAAAATTATTTATGCATTTTATTGTAAGTGGACCTTTGGATTTTTCAAGACTGTTACAAACAATGCTGCCATAATAATTTTTGTGTTATTTGTTTTTACATATGTATTATTTATTTATTTTTAACATATGTACTCAATTCAGTTGGGTGTATACTCAAAAATGAAATGGTTTGTCCATTATGTACGCAATCTATTGTATAACACCATGCACTTTTCTGGACTGCTTGTGTGTGCTGTATCATTTTTCACTTGCATCATCAGTATATTGTTTCAGTTGTCCACATTCTTCCCATGCTTGGTATTGTTATTTTTAAAATTTTAGCTATTTTCATGGGTGGTGATTGCTATAACACTGCAGTTTTGTTTTCTTTGATAACTAATGTTATTATGTATATTCTCATGTTTGGTCTTTTATGTATAGTTTTGTGTGTGTGTGTGTGTGTGTGTGTGATGTGTCCATTCAAAAATCTTACTCATTTTTATTTAATTTTTATTTATTTTTTGTTTTAATTTTTGAGAGACAGAGAGAGAAAGAGAGAAAGAGACAGAGCTCGAGTGGGCGAAGGGAAAAGAGAGGGAGACATAGAATCAAACAGGCTCCAGGCTCTGAGCTGTCAGCACAGAGCCCAACGCGGGCCTTAAACTCATGAACTGTGAGATCGTGACCTGAGCCAAGGTTGGACGCTTAACCGACTGAGTCACCCAAACAATCTTTGCCCATTTTTAAAAATTAGATTTGCTGCATATTGTAATCAATTATTTTTCTTGCAACTTGTATTATTTTAGTGTGCACATTAGCCATAAAATTGTCTGTATAATTTTTTTGTCTGGTTTCACAGAACTCTTGTATTCTAGTATTTTTTTTACTCTGGAGCCAGCCCAGTCCCCTACCCTGAAATCCAAATTTGTATTTTTAATTACCTATTGACACCTTCATGTGGGTTTTTATCTAATAGGCACTTTGACCTTAAAATGCCTAAATTTTAGGTACTGATATTTCCTCAAACCAACTCCTGCCAAAATCCTGTACGCCTGAATTAATGGCAACTCCATTCTTCCAATTACTGAGGCCATATTCATTAATTCTCCATTTATCTCATTAACTCACATTCCATCCAGCAACAAAATTTTCACAGCTCAATCCTAAAAATATATTCAGAAACTGACCGTTTACCACCTCACTGCTATGACTTTGGCTCAAGGTAATATCATCTGAGGGGCCCTGGGTGGCTCAGTCAGTTAAGTGTCTGACTTTGGCTCAGGTCATGGGTTCGCAGTTCATGGATTTGAGCCCCATGTCGGGCTCTGTGCTGACAGCTCGGAGCCTGGAACCTGCTTCAGATTCTGTGTTTCCCTTTCTCTCTGCCTCTCCCCTGCTCATCCTCTGTCTCTCTCTCTGCCCCCAAAATAAATAAAAACACTGAAACATTTTTTAAGGTAATATCATCTAAGATATTGTAATAGGATCAACACTCACTTCGTCATTGCTTCTGCCTCAGTGAAATAAGTCTCTACGCCTTTGCTGGAAGATTCCTATTAAAACATAAATCTGAGCTCCAGCTTCCTCAAAGATCCTCATGACACTGAAAATAGAGCCCAAGTACTTATCAGGTCTCGTAAGGCCCGTGGGATCTGCCTCCCTGACAGCTCTCTGATCCTTCTCCCTCTTCACCTTGATTTGCCACCTGGTCTCCATGCTGTTCCTCAGACAGACAAGCAACACATCCTTTCTTAAAGCTTTGCACTTAGCATTTTCTCCACCTGGAAAGTTTGACCCCCAAGACACCTGCAAGACTGGCAGTTTCTTAAAAGTCACTTACCAGGTGGGGTCTTGCCTGACACCCTATTTAGAATCCCAAAACTCTTCCTCTCCCACATTTAACATTCTTCTTTCTATAATCTCCTTAGCATTTATCACCATCTTTCATACCATATACTTTCCTTATGTATCTTGGTTATTGTCCATTTATAACTTGGAAGCATTTTCCGTCATGGACTTCTGTTTTGGTCACTGCTATATCTTTATCTCTAAACACCATGCCTAGCACATGATAGCACCGTAATAAAGGTTTGTTGCTTGGATACATAAGAACATAAACAGATCCACTGTAAAGGAAAAACTATAGTGAATCTTTTTCTCAGGATTCATTTTCTGTGCATCTGAAGAGTAATCCTTCTTATACATTATGGAGTCCTTTGATATATTCAAGCTCCTATATGTTTGTTGTTGATTCTTGTCAGCGTTTTTCTATCCAAAATAAATAGAGTCTGCACTTATGCCCTTTATTATTATTTTTATTTATCTCCTCCTTTTTTGCAACAATTCATTCTTTGCCTATAGCCATTTTTGGCATCCTCCTTTTAGATAGTAGGCTGAAATACAAGAAGATATACCATATGCTAGTCAACATTTCAGGTGACAATATTCTGTGATTTTGATAGACTGAGGTAGAAAATTCACTGTTAATTTTTCTGTTTGCGTGAGGGTGAAAACATTTTTAAGTACCCTGGGATATTCAGAATTTTCCTTTTGCCCTGAAGCAAAAATATTAACAATGTAGTCTCTGGTAATCCTTATAGTGTATGTATTCTTCCTATCGTTCTTCCAATGACTACATCTTGGGGTATAATGCTGGATATTTGTCTGGCAAAGACATACTGAGATGTGTAAACAAAATATGGACTCCACCTCATAGAGACTGACTATAACATTGGGATTACCACCAAACATGCCTGCACTTGTTAACTCATATTCTTTCTTTCTGTGGTTCTATAGTCTATGAGTTGGCCAGTAGAGATTTTAAAATTTAGCTCCTTCTGTTTTTAAGTGGTGAAACTTCATCTCAAAGAGTCACAAATTATGGACCCTTTTCTGCCTGGGTGGCCATCACTCCATCGCTTCCTTTTCTTTGATTTCACTTGTATTTTAATAGGAAGGAACAGGAGAGCAAATATGACATTTCAGTGAGGTGTGATTTCAATCTGTTTTTGTTATTAACCTAGAATTGTATGTATTATTTTTGATATTTGGTCAATATTTTGCTATTATTAACTTAAAATATTTTTACCTAATTGTTGCATTCGCATAGTATAAAAAGACAAATGCCAAAAGCTTACAAAAATAATAAGATGAACTCATCAAGCCATGGCCACCACTCTGCCATACTTTTCAATTCACAGCAAACTACTTTAATGTCTTTTAACTATATCCAGTGTGTTTTTCTTGGTATTTCTAACTAATATTAGCATTGTGCTATCTCTTGATTCAGCATTTTAGTTATTATCACAGCACCCGTCAGCCACTACCTCACTCAGCCCATACTCCCAAAATAGCTATATTGCAAATTTGAATAAATACATATTCAGTGTTTTGATTTTTCTGACTTTTAAAATATTACTGACTGCTGTTCTAAGTGGCATACCATGGGTACACTCTCTTTTGTTATGTATTTTGCATTTTCCTGGGGTTAATAATTGACTCTTTAAAAAACTACTTGCTTTTCTTAGAATCTTTGACTTAGCCATCCTACATTTTATAAACTCTGTAAATGATTTTTTTTAAAACACTTCAGTAGCTTTCTGAGAGAGGGGTAATGGGAGTTCCGTTTACTTTTAAAACTTTGCATCTATAAAAATGTATCTATTCTACTCTCACACTTGAGTTCTTGTTTACTGGATAAGAATTCTAGTTTGCAAATGATTTTAATTTACAAGTTGGAAGACTTTTTTTTCCTATTTCTTCTCCCTTCTAGTGTTGGCTATTGCCGACTCAGATATCCTTTGGATTCTTCAACTTTTGTACACTTTTCCTCTCTGGAAAATGTAAAAATGTTATTTTATCTCCAATGTTGCAAGATTTAACAAAATGATAATTGTTTGCCACCACCATACAGTCTCCCTGAAAAGCCTTTTTAAAAAAAAATGTTTTTAATGTTTTATTTATTTTTGAGAGAGAGAAAGAGAGAGACAGAGCATGAGGAAGGGAAGGGCAGAGAGAGAGGGAGACACAGAATCCAAAGTAGGCTCCAGGCTCTGGGCTGTCAGCACAGAGCCCAATACAGGGCTCGAACTCATGGACCTAAGATCATGACCTGAGTGTAAGTTACATGCTTAACCGACTGAACCACCCAGGTACCGCAAGAAAAGACTTTGTTTTGAAAAAGAAAGTATAAGAAAATAATTTCCTTCCCATCAAAAAATTCTGTTCTTTGTCTAAAATCTCTATTAGATGATGTATCTTTATATACTTCAACATTCCCTTTGCAATGTTTCTTCGTTTTAGTCTCTATATTTTGTGTTGGTAGATTCTCTTATGAATTGGAAAATCTTCGTTCTTTCATATTTAACAATGAGGCAATGAAAAGCTCTCTGTGCATGGACAGAGCTTGCTGCTGGTGAGCTAGTATGGGTTGAAAGTTTTGCTGTTGGATTTTTTGCTGAAGAAACTTTTTAGGCTTTTTTTCTTGGATGTTCATTTTCTTCATAGCAACACAAAGATTATAGAAAAAACTCATCTCTTTGCCTGTGGATTAGCAGCCCAGATGTGGATATTCTGAAGCTTTCAGTGAGCACTGGAGTCTCAGTTGAGTCAGGGGACTTTTACTTAATTTTCAGGTTTTCTGTCTTCTTTGCACGACCACACCAAGCGCGTGCCACCTTTGAGCCAGGAATGACCTCCTAGAAGATGGGGGAGAGATAGCCACCTGAGTACACACCAAAAAATATAAATTGAGGACTTAAATTTCTCTTTGCATAAATGTTTGAACGGTCTGCTTGCTTTCTGCGAGCCTCACCCTGCCACCCCACCCCCACCCCATGATCCTCACTCCTGTCTCCTATGGCTCCGTGTATCTCCAGTCATTCTCCTTAATATCAATACCTCCATCTTTAGGGAAAAGGAATTACCTTCTTACTAATTTTTTGGAGCTTACTAATTTATTGGTGAGGCGTAGCAAAGTGGCTTTTTTCAAAATATAGACTACAATAAAACCAGAACATTTGAATAGATGACAATGTTATCAATATATTTAGCAAATAGAAATCTGGCACAGAAGAATTTTGAGGTTAGAGTTAGAAGACCAGGAGTCAGGCAATATTATTACAAAATTTGTAATAAGACTGTTATAAACAATACTGTTTGTTCTTAAGCAAATTTTGAAGGTTGAGTGTGTCTTGTTTCAGAGAGAAAAACTTGGCTTTATGGCAATAATGATTTTGTATTTTCCACTAACAGCCTCTCATCTTACTGAATGTGAATTATATCCATCAATTCAAACATATAAACTTAGTAACAGCCCATTACTTTTTGAGGCCAACATGCTGATTTTGTTGACATAAGTCATCTGAACAAAACTTCAGTTAGTTTTCAGTAGCAAGCAAAGAATATTTGAACACAATATCAATTTTATCTAAATACGTGTGAAACAACAACACTAATACTTGAGTTATTTTTGGTATTTCCTATTTGCAAACAGTATTTAACAATCAAATATTAGTCATAGTTCTGACTATTCTCAACTTCTGATTATCCTGAATGACAGAAGATAGCTATGTTTTCAAGAAATCAGATTTATGTTTATTTCCATGATTTATTAAAACAACATTTTATCTTTAAAATTTTATAAAAATCTGACTGAGCTACCTTTATGCAGATAAACATAACAAATAAAATGAAACAACAGTAATTTCAACCTGAGATAAATCATGTTTGACAGGGTGGCATGTAGTCAACTTCAGTTTTCCAGGAATAGCCTCTAAAACTGTATATTTGTCAACATCATTGTCTCATAACAAGACTGAGAAGTGTTTGCAAGTATCTGAAATGATGAATTTGGGATTCACTTTTGTAAGTTATTTGCACATAGTGCTTTTTGGGTATAAAAATATATGTACAAAACTTGAGAACATTAAAAAAAATTCAGAGGTTAAAATAAAGTGATAGAAATTCCCTGCCATACACTACAGAAATCCATGGGTAGGCATATAAACATATTATCTGAAGTATTTCGTTACTGTCACCCTAAATACAGACCATCTTAGTTTGGAAGTAGACATGAGTTTCTATGCAATGGGAAATGTGGCTTCATTACTCCATTCTCTCTTGCTTAATTTGTAAAAATATGGAGTCTATTTACTGCACATTTAAATTATGCCAGGCTAATTGCTAGATGCTTCTCCTTCATTAATTGATTTTATCTTATTAAAAAAAAAACACGTACTATCAAACCTCTTCTGTAGATGAAGAAATAGAGCTCAGTAAAACTACTATACTACATATGTCATACAATACTTCATAATCCCACATAGCCATAAACATTATAGCTGGAGTTTAAACTCAAGTGGCTAGACTCCGTGGACCTTGGAGTTACGCTTAATCAGTGGTAAAGATCACTTTGCCTCCAAAGGGATACTATAAAATTTTGTTGTCATTATTAATGGTTGTGGTGAAGGGAGATATAGAATTGCCAGGTGAGTAGGAGACAGGAGAAGCTGGAAAGGTTTATTTCTAGAGGGAGAATGGATTTGAGATGAAAAGAGAAAGTATGACTTTCCTCAACTAGTATAAGAAGGTTGGGAAACAGCAATTTATTAAGGAGCTCTCAATATTTGTTAGACATTGTGCTAACTGCCTAAAATGTGCCATGTTATTTAATCTTCACGAAAACCAGATTAGATGAATATTAACATTTTTCTTTTGAAGAAGCTCAAGTTCAGAGAAGTAAGTGGATGCCCAAAGATGAATACCTTACCTAAGAATTTAGGCATACATAGTTAATGGCTAGTGAGACCATTAAAATAATTCAGTTCATAACGATTCTACTCACAATTTAGAGATAGATCTATCTCTGCCACATCTATCCTTGTCCAGCTGACTGTTTGTGCTGACTGTACCGTGAGTACAGACTTGGGGAGCAAGATTTACTGAGAGTGGGAAAAGGAAAGAGCCCTGCCTTGCTCCTTCCTCCCTAAGAAAGAAGCCACTTAAATCACAACATGGGTACTGATATCTCTACTTCACTTTTCTGTACAGCACAGAGCACCATGTGTGAAGCAGCTCCGAATACATGCTTTGAACGTTATCAGTAAACATAGGATGTAAGTGTGAAAAAAATGTAACTTCGATTTCGCAGTATCATTTTCATTGCTAAACATATGGTATTTTCAGAAATCCTGGTGGGTAACTAATTGGATTTTGAAAGAAAATTGCGCAGCTTGTGATAGCCATGATGTAGTTTTTAGATATCGTTATTGTTCTCATTCTTTCTGATAGGGGATTAATTTCATGGTTCGAGAATAATATAATTGTTCATGATGAGACAGATATTCTAACCACGTGGTTGTTAGTCTTTTCACTCAGTCCTGCTGTTATTTTGAGTTTAGATTACCCCAGAAGAAACAGCACATTTTTCCTGCATAAAATCTACCTCCATCTATTATTTTTCCTCCTCAAAAGTAAAACATTTCTCTAGTCATCCCAAATCTAAACTTAAAATTATACACACCAAAGCAACTTTTCATTCTTTTTTCTTTCTTGATTATTCTTTCCTTTTTAAAAGTAAAGAAGATTGCCCTCACCAATGTCGTGCATCATGTAATTTGCTGAAGGCTTGAATAGAACAAAAATGTGCAAGAAGGGCAAATTTGCTCTCTGCTTGAGCTGAGACATTCATCTTCTCCTGATTTCAGACATCATTGCTCCTTGTACTCCTTTGGAATTCACTCAAACCAAGACTTACAGTCTTAGTCTCCTAGTTCTCAGGTCTTCAAACTCATACGGGGATTTTTACCATTGGCTCCCTTGGTCTTCAGGTCTTTGGGCTAGGACTGGAACTGCACCACTGGCATTATTGGCCCTCCAGCTTCAGACAGCCAACTGTGGGGATCTCAGCCTCCATAATCACGGGACCCATTCCCTCATGACAAATATTCCTATATGTAAATGCATATTCTATTGGTTCTCTAGAGAACCTTGACTAATACCATATGAATTTATTGACTAAATAATAATATTATCTTAGAGATTGAATTTGCTATACAATGATAGAGTCTGGGAAATTTTCCAGAAAATCCATTTGTTTAATTGTTAAGCTTTATTAGTTCAAAGAAATAATATGAAAAACCTTATCTTGTTCTTAAAATTTTAATAAATATCTTCAAAATTATATACCTAATTCTACCTGTAGCATTCATAGCTTTGTGTTTATTAAAGACCATACATTCACACATAGTAGATCTCATGCAATGCCTACATTTTTTAAAACTTTGTATTTCTGATTATTTTTCTCTGTAATCTTTCTTCCCTTTTTAATTATTACCCAATAAGTACTTCTTGTTAAATGAATCCTTGAAAGTAAACATATATGTCAGGCCACAGATGAGTGGCTAACCATCAGCTAAATACTGAAAAAAAAACAAAATACCCTTAAAGGAAAGATGTGTTTTTAAAGGAGAATTCCATTCAAGCCATTCCAATAATATTCAGAAAGAGGCCAAAACAGCTAGTATTTTAATTACACCAGTTAATTCTTCCTGAATAATTAACATAAATCAAAATAAAAAAAAAACAGTTGATCACCAAAAACAAAAAAGAAATATCTTTTTAAATTTCTAAGGGCTTCTTGAAATCTCAGTATCTCTGCATTCTTATTGGTCCTTAAGAAACAAGGTCTTTTGAAGTCCACCAAAGCCACTTGATGTCAAGATCTTAAAGTTCATCTCACTTTTTTGCAAAAAGAAAAAAAAAATCTTTCAATTTGTTCTAGTCTGGAAGGAAAGAAAAATCTTATCCTGTCTAATTGCAATGCTAGTCCTCTACTAGAATTTCCTGTTTGAGGAAAGGATAACTACACTAATTCACCTCCTCTTTTCATCTTAACAAATATTTCTGTGTAAAGAAAAATTTTTAAGCTTTTTGATCAGGGATTTACTTAACCATTTATTTATTCTTTTGGTAAAGGAAAGGGCATAGCTTTGTAACATGGTAAAATGCCAAGTATTGTACTTTGTCCTAGAGATAGAAAAGTAATGTAACCTGGCTCAAAAACTCATGTCCTGGTGTTATAAAACGGGGTACGTAACAAATGAACATTTCTGTAAGTATACAACCTGTTTAAATTCAAGGAATTTAATTCCTTGTCATTCAAAATGTCATTCAGAAACATTGAAAAAATTAGCTTTGGTTGGCCTAAGTTGAATAAAATAAACTTATCCACGATAACTGGTTTTCTTAAAATTTTAATGAGTCTAGGAACTCATAAATTTTCTCAGGCCTTGAATTCCTCAGAATTCTGTAGTTTTGGCATCTACATCCCACATTCTTAGTTAGCAATTGTCTGAAACTAGAATGTGATGTATTCAATGTCATTTGCTCTCAGCTGTGGACTTAAGTCACTGATTCTAGAAAACAGAAAGATGTCTCACTGAGCATCTCACTTCATCCACACAAACTCGAGGCAACATAAGTGTAAACGTTCTATCAACTATTGCTGTACGGAGAAAACCAGGTCCTACTCCTTTCCAGCACAACTAGAGCACACTATCGCTCTCTAAGGCAGAATACGCCTTCTTCATAACGTGTGAAAGTCTCACGTAATCCCTCTTTTTATGAAAGTTGTGTGCATATTTTTGGCCTTATAATTTGGATAACAGAAAAGTGTAGATGAAGATTTTGTAATTCCAGCGAACATTTCTGATAAACCACTGTGTGTAATTAGCGAGTTCAATGTTAATTTCTAGACCATTTCCAGAATTCTGTGAATTTTCATAGTTATTAATTGAGGTGGAGGAGAGGATATGGAAGGACGATATCCATTTTCATTATTTTCCTATTTTTATGGAAATAAAAATACCTGGTATTTTTACCTGGTATATTAATCATTGTTCTTTCTCCTAAGGACTTCAGTAGATAGGAAGAGGCTATCCACATTATGGTAGGTAATATATCCACTTTGTGGAGGGCAATTGCTTTACTCCAAGTTGACTGAATTAAATGTTAATCTCATCTAAAAAAATACCTTAACAGCAACATGTAGACTAATGCTGAACCAAGTATCAGGGTACCATGGCCTAGCCAAGATGGCAAAATTAAAATTAACCATCATATTTGAAATTTCATTATTTTCTAGTGGGACTATCTTATTTTTCCACAACTTTGCTTCCTGAGTTGTAATATTCTCTTTACAGATCCCTTTCAAAAGGATGCAGGAGTTGAAACTACATAGTTTTCCTGACTATGTTATTTCTGTTTATTAGTTCATATCCATTTACATGTACAACACTTTATGTGAAAGAAGATTGCCCTCCTTTTCTCCATGATTAATAAGATGTGTAGTGAGAATTAGGAAACAACAACAACAAAGAAACCAGGAGATTGATTAAGGATAGAAATTGGAGTTAACCAATGAGGTTAAAAAGATTTGGATTTTATGTAGGAGAAGATGATTACCTTCCATTTGATGATTGCCTTCCATTTCCAAAAGTTTTGAAAGACTTTTGACCACAGGTAAGCTGGACAGTATGGAACTTTTAACAAGAGGAGGGAGAGGATTTCCAGTGAAATTACATTTAGTTAGCTGATATGAGAAGATTTCTGGGGATTTGATGAATTGTGTTAAATATTACAATTCAATATATATAAATATATAATGTATATCGGAGGAGGATCTCAAGGCTTTTTCATTATTTTTCTAATGACTTTATTATGATTCAGAATATGATTTTACCCATGACAGTCAAACATTCAATTTAAAAGGTGATTTATTATGAAGACTATGACTTCTCTCTCTTTTCTCTTTCTTTCTTTCTTTCTTTCTTTCTTTCTTTCTTTCTTTCTTTCTTTCTTTCATTTCTCTCTCTCTCTCTCTCTCTCTCTCTCTCTCTCTTTCTTTCTTTCTATAGAGAGAGAGTGAGAGCGAGTACATGAATGTGGAGAGAAGGGCAGAGGGAGAGAGAGAGAGAATCTTAAGCAGATGTCACACTCAGCACAGACCCCAATGTGGGGCTTGATTGCACGACCCTGAGATCATGACCTGAGCTGAAATCAAGAGTCAGAAGCTCAACTGACTGTGCCACCCAGGAACCCAAGAACTATAATTTTTGAACCAGAGTTCCCACTGATGAATTTTCAAGTATACACATTCACCTTTTAACTTCTATTTCCACATTGATTAAAGAGATCCTTTGATATTTCTAATTTTAGGTCTTAGAACAAATACTGTGACATGCCTTACCAATCACAAATAGCTAAATTCTGTCATTGTACCTTTTCACACTAATCAAATCCACATGTAGGTAGATGATTTTTAATTCAAAAATTTTTAGCAAGACAATGTCTTAAACTTTCATAAAGAAATTTCCTAGAAGAAGCTTCATAACTTATTTTTCTGAATAAAGTAATCTAGACAAATGAAATTCTAATATAGTAAAATTAAATACAGGATCTACAGACTTTACACATTGGGAGGAAGGAAGCACGGTAATGCCTATGCCATAGCTTGAAGCCTGTGAGGCAATCTTTCAGATTATTGAAGCTTATGGTTAAGGTCATTATTTTCTGTGCAAAAGTCTGCACATAATCATTATTCTGTATTATGCTTAAATTGGTTAAACACATTTCTTAGAGTGAAACAATCCAGGAGACATTTTGAGATACTTAAATATAACTCTGTCAATGAAATTTTATAGTGGAAATAGAATCTCAGTTCTACTTTTTGAAGTATAGCAGTAGATTATTCTTACTAGAATTCCATCGGAAAACTGCTTTTGATTAAAATAATGATATTATGTTTGACCTGTTATTTTTAGTAAAAAGTGTCATGGAAGAATAGATTATATTCTGTTTTGCATCTGCATTAAGCTTTTCAGTTGATAATCAAAAAGTTCAGTTTGTTTGAAAAAAATTAAGAATCAATAACACATACCCCTATATCTAGACATGGTGAGGGAGTGTATGAAGGCTTCGATCAGGTGGAATATAATAGCTGAAGTATTAGTTTTTTATTGGTGCTGTAACAAATTACCACAAACTCAGTAGCTTAAAACAGCACAAATTATCATTTTGCAGTTGTGAGGGTCAGAAATCTAATGTGGGTCTGCAGGGCTGCGTTCTTTCTGGAGACTTAAGGGAGAGAATTCATTTTCTTGTTTTGCATCTTCTAAATCTGCCCATATCCTTTGGCTAATGGCCATATCTCTCTGACCTCTACTTCTGTTGCTATATCACCTTCTCTGATCTGCACTAAATATTCCCAAATGACTTACAAATTCTAAGCTAGTTATATTACATTTGACTCAGTTCAGCTCCAGCAACTAACATGGTTATTGTTAATCCACTTAACTTTTGCCACTGTTAATAAAAGATTATGATACTGCTGGAGTGAGGTCATTTATAGTAAACTGGACATATAATATGTTATATGCCAAATAATCAAGAAGTTTGTTCTTTATTGAATAGAACTCAGGGTAGGATTAAGTGCAAAACATTTCACCTGAATTTATTTTTTGTTACCTTCCCTTTCTGTCTGTTAAGAAATTGTGGATAGGAACGACTGGGTGACTCAGTCTATTAAGCGTCCAACTCTTGGTTTCTGCTCAGGTCATGATCTCACAGTTTCCTGAGTTCAAGCCCCACATCAGGCTCTGCACTGACAGCATGGAGCCTGCCTGGGATTCTCTCTCCCTCTCCGCCGTATCGCTGCTCATGCGTGCACGCGCGCACACACACACAAACACACACACACACACACACACACACACACACACACACACACAGTCTCTCAAAATAAATAAATAAACTTAAAAAAAAGAATTTGTGGATATAGAAGAACACATCTGTGTAAAGTAAGTTGCTCTCCTAGAGGACTAGGTGTTTTTAAAAAATACTCTATAAAGACAAATTATCAGTAAGTGTTTCTGCATGATTTCTACAAATAAGAGGACTTGTAAACATTTAAAGCATGTCAAAGAAAATTTAGTATGCTGCTTTCAGATCATTATAGAACTTTTATGAAACAATTACAATTTCAAATATAATGTTGCATGAAATATTTAAAATGCTTACAGTTATCCTAAAATACTTTAAAACCCTGAAATAAAATCTATTCCCCGAAAACAGTATAACTCTTGGAAATTTTGGTCAATGCACTAAAATAATAAATGTAATTATGTCCTGACTCTTTTTAATCCTAATTAAGTTAGTGAACAAATTTATAGTCTATTCCAATTTGGTTTCATGTTATTTTATCCCATGTCTTTTTATACAGATTCTTTTCTTACTTTAATCTGTGTGGAAGCTCTTCAGCTATATTTACATATGACATTTTCCAAATGAAATTGTGTCAGAGTTAAACCAATATAACACTATAATGTAATCTGTTTTATCTTTTACCGTTTTATATCTTACTGTTGACTGCATTTCCATGCTACTCTGGCAGCAGTAACAAAAAATAATTCTTAATGTTTTTTATCCCCTCCTCCACCTCACCACGGAGATACAATGAATTCGTAACACGGTGTGAAGTCTGAATCATGCCTCAGAGCTGTCCTTGAATGAGGTCCTCCTGAATAAACTCTATCAAGCTTGACTCTCCTATCTTGTACATTATCTCAGTAAGAGGCTACCTGGGGTCATATTCTGTATTAAGCAGTTTTAATTTGTTAAGACACTGAATTATGGCATGAAAACGAATTTATTTTTTATGGTTAATGTGAAGAAAGAAAATGCAATCAGCCACAACTTATACTAACCGCGTCAAGAGTAAAGACATTTTGATGGAAGTGAACAGAATGTGGCTAAATACAATACATTTTGTTTAAATTTCAAAGAGTATAAGTTATAGAAAAATACAAGTAGAAGAAAATATTTACTTTTAAAGACATTCATTTGAAGATGTTGAATTAGCAACGAACTCAGAAGCAATGATTAGAGTGACTTTGAATAATAATCTCAATTCTCTGAGCCTCAATTTCCTCATTGACTAATACCTTATCTTATTTTTATTTTATTTTATTTTATTTTTAATTTTTTTTAACGTTTTATTTATTTTTGAGACAGAGAGAGACAGAGCATGAATGGGGGAGGGTCAGAGAGAGCGGGAGACACAGAATCGGAAGCAGGCTCCAGGCTCTGAGCCATCAGCCCAGAGCCCAACGTGGGGCTCAAACTCACGGACCGCGAGATCGTGACCTGAGCCAAAGTCAGACGCCCAACCGACTGAGCCACCCAGGCGCCCCTATTTAATTTTTAAAATCAGGTTAAAATGAAGTAACAGAAGTAGTGGAGCACCATTAAAATATTATGTTAGATAGTTTCTGAAAATTAATTTAGTTTATCAATAATGATATGCCATGTGTTTGAGAAATCTTGTCTGAACCTCATACTAAACATGTTATCTATATTCAAGCAGAAAATAATCCTATTTTTAGTTAACTGTAATTTGTTGCTGAACTAGATATCTTGATGGTAGCTATTTTGTAATAGCTACTACCTTTTTCTTTCTCATTCTCTGTTCTCTCAGATTTTTCATTCCCAGAGCCCACTGCTCATTTCTTTTTTTTATTTTTTTATTTTTTTTAATGTTTATTTATTTTTGAGACAGAGAGAGACAGAGCATGAACGGGGGAGGGGAAGAGAGAGAGGGAGACACAGAATCTGAAACAGGCTCCAGGCTCTGAGCTGTCAGCACAGAGCCTGACGCGGGGCTCGAACTCACGGACCGCGAGATCGTGACCACAGCCGAAGTCGGCCGCTTAACTGACTGAGCCACCCAGGCGCCCCCACTGCTCATTTCCAATTCCAAAGTCCTAAGGAAAGGTCACCAATTGACTTACACTGATAATCTATCCAACTGTGATCCAATTAGCCATGTTCCAGATCTAGTTCATGTTTTGCATGATGATTACCAGGCCCCTACCAATGTTGGTAAGAGGGAATGGTGCTAGAGCTTTAGAAGGATTTTTTTTGTAGTGGCTGAAAGTTGGGGCTATGAAATCAGATCATCTGGATTGGTTTCCTGACTTTGCTGTTTCCAAGCTATGGGAATTTGGTCCAGTCATTTAGCCTTTCTGTGTCCTAGTTTCCTAATTCATGAAAAGGGATAATAATAGCCAAACTTCATGGAGATGTTGTGGAGATTAACTAAATTATTCATGGCAAATGCTGTGTGAAATGTCTGGCATATAGTGAGGACTCTGTAGTGGTGGCTGATATTGTCATCACCATAAACCGGGGAACATTATTTAGATATTAATTTCTTTGTTCTTTCACACTCTGTTTTTCTTATACTGGATTAATCACATTAGTCATGTGTTAGTATTCCCTTTTTATTACAGTAATAGATGCAGAAATTATTTTCACACAACTTGAATTTTTGCCATGGGCTTGAAGGAATTAATAAACTTGAAGAGATAGTATTTTCAAAGACAAAATGGAGAAAAAGATTCCCAGAGATGAAGAAGCATTAAAGAAATGGAAGTGTATATTTCTGCTACACACATGCTTCTTGGATATCTTCCTAGGAGTGAAATAGTGGAGCACAGAATACAGTGGGATTCATCTTTTAAAAAAAATTCCGTAATATTTTCCCAAAATTGTTCTGTGGATCTAAACTCACAGAAGCCACTTATAAAAGTCTCCTTCACTTGTATTCTCTTCACCTTTTGGTATTATCAAACTCCTATTTTTCTAATCCACTGGTTGTTAAGTGGCCTCATTAAAGCCATGATTTGTGTTTCCCTCATTACATACTTTCTCATATGCTTATTGGCCATATGTGTTTTCCATGGCATGGAATGCCGATTTATGGAATGATATTCTAACTAACCATTTAGCAACTGACACAGGAAAGGCAACAACCAATATAAACAGATACCAGGACAATCACAAAAGAAGCTAGATATAATGGATAAGGAGCTTATATTTTTGGGTACTGGCTGAACATTAACCCAAGATTTTCATGGTCCCGCCTCTCCGTTACCTATAGTGTAATATGCAAAACCTATCAATTTTGATCAGACCTTTGTATGACAGGTACTTTTTCCCAGGTGCAGCTTACTTGTTTCCCTACAGATTTTAATTTTACTATAGTTAAATTTAGCAATATTTTATTAAGACCCATGGTTTGGTGGTGTTGTTATTGTTGTTGTTTTTATCCTTTGTTTAACAAATCTTATACCAAGGTCTAAAAGATATTCTTCTCTATTTTCTGCTAAATATTTAAAACTTTTCCATTAGATTATTAAATCTTTAAATGATCTGGGTTTCAATTCTGTGCATATGTTTGAATTCCATGCCTATGTGAATTCTGTGCATATGTGCATAGCATGAGATTTATTCTCCTGCTTTTTTTTTTCTTAATGGATAATGAGTTTTCCTATTTGTTTAGTCTGTCCTTTCCTCAAACATCCCTGTACCACTGTATTCATACATATTATACCCTCATTATTTAATTGATCTTTTCCTATACTCATGTGCCAATATCACAATCTTAATTACTTTAGTTTTAGAATAAATCTTGATATAAGATAGGGCAAGTCTCCTGTAAGAATGGTCTTTTATAGCTTAGGAATTTTGCTTTTTAATATTAACTTTAGAATATACTCTTATAATTCTGTCTGAATTCCTATTGCTATTGTGGTTGGAATTTTCTTATAGCTATAGATTATTTAAGGGAGATTGACATCTTTATCCAATCAAGTTTCTTTGTACAAAGTGAGTCTTAATTTGCTTAGGTCTTCATTAACATATTTCAGTAAAATTTCATAATTTTCTGCATATAGATATTCCAGACATTTGTTAGCTTGAAAAAGCTTAACAATGTAAAAGGGTATGATTTTTATGATAATCTATATTTGTGGAGTAATGTCAGTATAATACAATGAGAAGCTGGGATATTTTAATTGGTTCTTTCTGCATATTTTTTATACACTCTTTCTGAGTATTGTTCATGTTTTTTCAGTTTGAAATCTCCCTTCAGAGTGTTATCTACATTAATTATATCTCTCCTTAAAATTTTGTTGCATTGGTATTTTTAATCTTTTTTTTTTAAAGATTTTTACTTTTTTATGTAATCTCTACCCTCAATGAAGAGCTCAAAGTCAGGACCCCAAATCAAGAGTCACATGCTCTACTGAGAGCCAGCCAGGGTTCCCATGTATTTTTAAAATTTTAAGTTGAGAGTTACACATCTCTCTATCTTTCTAGTTTCTTCAGTATCTTAAGTAATGTTTTTCAACCTACTGGTTACAGAAACTAATACCTGTTTAATAAGTCTTCCTATTCAGGGTGCCTGGGTAGCTCAGTAAGTTAAGTGTCCCACTCTTGATTTTGGCTCAGGTCATGATCTCATGGGTTTGTAGGATACAGTCCTGCATAGATAGGACTGCACCTACAGCACAGAGCCTGCTTGGGATTCTCTTTCTTCCTCTCTCTTTGCCCCACCGCCACTGGTGCATAATCTCTCTCAAATAAAAAAAAAAAAAACATAAACATTTAAAAATATATAAGGCCTCCTATTCAAAGATTTTTGTCATGTGGTATTTTATCTTTGTAACTATTATAGGCCTGCTAAAACTTATAAAACACTTTAATTGCTTTAAAATAATTATCCTATACTTAAAAAGTACTTGTTCATTTAAATGAAAAAGGCAAAAGACAAAAAAAAAATCTTAAACTCCAAATATCTAAGGACAGCCATCATAAAATATCATCTAAGTGGTTTATCTATTCGTATTTAGTATTTCTTCTGAAAAGTATATATTATATACTTACTTGAAATATAATTTAAAAATATATTTTAAGCAAGTCATTAGTTGATGATTAGATTGATTAGATGACCACTTATCTTACATGCGTCACAATTTATTTAGCCCATCCTTTATTGCTGGCTAGTCAAATTATTCTATTATTATTTAATGATTTTTAAAATATAATTTATTGTCAAATTGACTACCATACAGTGTATACAATGTGCTTTTGGTTTTGGGGGTAGATTCCTGTGGTTCATCATTTACATACAACACCCAGTGCTCATCCCAACATTGATGCCTCAATGCCCATCATCGATTTTCCCCTCTACCCAAACCCCCGTCATCCCTCAGTTTGTTCTCTGTATTTAAGAGTCTCCTGTGGTTTTTTTAAATATTGATATGCTATTATTGAATGTTTCTGTTTAGTTCTTTAGTTTAAATACTTAGTAGTGGATTTATCAAATTAAAGCATATCAATAATTTTAGATCATTTGCTCTAATTGCCAGATAACACTGGTAAAAGTGTGGTATAATCATTTTGCTACTATTCTTCTACTTCAAATTTTCTCGTAATTTCCAACACAACATATTCTTAAATTTATCCCTAAATTTCAGTTTCTCACACTTCTGGATCTGCTGATTGAATCCGTTTTTGTAACCATTTGTTTTAATCATTTTGTTTTAATTATAAAGTTAAAAATTTAATTCTAAAAACTAAATTATTGAAAATTATACATTTTTATTTTTACTTTTTTGTATTTTGAACTTTTACTTTTCCAATATTGTTTTTTAACTAGGAATATACTATTTTTGTAAGATATTTAAATCTTTAAAATACTTGTCATTAATATTTATTCTTTGTATTATTTCTGAATATTTCTTGATAATTTTATTTTTAGATCATTTTAACTTTTATCTCTCTTACTCAAGTGCTTATTACATCAGGAAACAATTCATTTTGCATGTATATATTTAAATTGCTCTTTACTGAATTGGCATTTTGTTTGAGTGGATCATTTTGAGTTTTCAATGTAGTCTAGTATGCCACGAAAAATGATGATTATTTTTGTAAAAAGTTCATTTATTTATTTTGAGAGAAAGAGAGAAAGGACACATGAGTGGGGGGAGGGGCAGAGAGAGAGAGGGAGACAGAGAATCTCAAGCAGATTCCACACTGTCGGTGGGGAGCCAGATATGGGGCTCTATCCCACAACCATGAGATGAGCTGAAATCTACAGTCTGATGCTTAACTGAGTGAGCTGCTAGGGTGCTTCCCCAAAATGATGATACTTTCATTTCAGTGGCTTATCATGTGTCTTTTTAAATTATACTGATTAATATTTTCAGTGTAATGTTTCACAGTAGTTTTAGTGGGATCAGACTTGTTCTAACTTTAGTATGACTGCTTCTAGTGTTGCATTTTTCAAAGCTTCACAGTAGTTGTTATTTTAAGATGGTATTCATTATCATTTTATACAAGTATCCTCCAATTCTCAAGGCTTAAGATGTTTAATCAGAAATAACTATTGACTTTCATAAAATAGCTTTTCAGAGATGATAGTGGTCCCTAATATCAGTTCTCCATCACGGTAATAAAATCTTTGATTCTTAGTTTTCTGAATAAGATTGGTATATCTTAGCACACCTCTGTGTATGACACTGTGACTAAATACAGGTCTTAAAAATATGAGGTAAAAGGTGTGTACACAACATCCAGTAATCTCCCTTCTTCATGAGGTCATGTTGCATATTTTTCCAGTGCTGCCTGTACCCGCATGGAGTCAGGAAATGATAGATCCCCCATCATGACCAAGAGTCTTATCTTAGAGAGAGCCACAACTACAGCTCTGAGATGTGTGCATCTTGACTATTCCATGCAAAAGAAAGAATTTTTTTTTTACTATGTTTTAGGAATATCTTTTACAATCAGCTATACTCATATCTTAATAAAACACTATGGGCCTTTCTTAATTTTATCTATTGATTTACGATATATCATAAGAGATTTCCTAGATTCCCTTAGGTTAATTTGTTATTATATTCTTGGAATAAACATTTACAAGTGATGGTCTATATTCCTATGCAAAGTACTATCCTCATATCTTATCACTTATAAAGAATCTCCATAGTTGGTATTATCTGTAGGTTTTGTTAATGTGTATAGGGAAGGTATGATTTTAATAACCAAATAACACTTGGTGCTAGTCAGCACCAAGAAATGTTACATATTTTCTGCATTCTGAAAATGTGTAAATACCATAGTCATTATGTTCAATAAGCTTTGCAAGAATGCAGCTTTTTAAAATGTCTAGCTACAACACTTTCTGTGGAAGTATTGTCTTGAAAATTTTTTTTATCCATATATAAATATACTATAATGTTCATATGATTTTTGAGTGAATTTTCATAACTTAAAATTTCCTGGAGTAAACAATTTATCAGAAAGTCATTTTGCAGTGAATCATACATTTTAGTATAATCATATTTTTATCATTTTGTAAAATGTTATTATTTAGAAAAAATACACTATTTAGGGACAAGTATTATATCAGAAGTTTGTTATAAAATTTAAAAAAAACAGCAGAAAATAAAAAAAATAAAAAAGATGATAATCGTTATCACCATTGAATTCAGGGATTATGTTATGGTGATTCATTTAAAAATTAATTCTACTTTATATATCTGTATTAATATAGGTTACATATAGATACAGTTACAGATATAATCTAGATACAGGTAGATACAGATAAATACTATCATTATAAAAAGAGAAAAAATAATAGCAGATTTAGGATCAAAAAGAATGAGAGCACATTACTTTGATCCCAATTCTTCTGGTTAATCAGGCATTCTTCCAAGAGTTCTAATAAAGTACACTTTGTGACATGAAATAGTCCTTAACGTTCATTTGCCTAAATTATTACATGTATTAGATGTTGCAACAATGTTGTGCAACAAACTACCTCCAAATTCAGTGATTACCAAAAAGAAAAAAAAAAAAAGTTTCTTTTTCCTGTATCAGAGGGTAGCCTTTAACTCTACTAGTCTAGGTGGGAATCAGATGGGCTGAGCTATGGCTATGGGTTAAGTTCTGCTATACATGTCCCCTCATTTTATTTGAATCAGTGGCTACTTGTGACTTAGTCTTGTTATGGTAAAAGGTGCAAGTGCAAGAGACCTAAGTCCTACAAAAATATTTACTGACTCTGTTCTTAATATTTCAGCTACCACTTCTTTTTTGCCAAAGCAAGTGACCTGCCCAAGCCCAGCATAAATGGAATGGAGAAATATATCCAAACTTCAGTAGCAGTAAGTAGGGCTGAGCATTAGGTGAAGGAATGCGTGTAAAAGTGAAGGGTGGTGAATCTTAACTCCTGCATTATTTACACTTGCATATTTTCTCTTAGTTTAAGTTACCTTTCATTGATTTCAAATTTACTTTTTTACTTTTTTAATCTCAATTTTTGATTAGCTTTGCAAGGATTTGAACTGGTAGCTGTTTAAAATTATTATTTGCTATCTTATTCAAAATTATATGATTTTCCTGTCATGTAAACAAATTTTTGAATTGAGCTTCATTAACTTTCTGTATTTCTTAGAATTGTAATCATTTAAAATATTAACTAAAGTTTTCAATTCACTACTTATTTTTTCAATATCACTTATTTAGTAATAAAAATATTGAAATTTTTCTATTTTCCCTTAATTACATATTTTAAAAACTGCATTTTATATGTTTAGTAACTTCTGTTGGGTCATTTTCTAGTGTTCCTAATTTAAGTATGGACTTATTCCTTGGAGCAAGATTTATTATTTGCTTTAAGATATAATTGAGTTTGATTTCCATCTCCGGCTTTGTTTTTGTCATCCTGTACAGCTGAAATGTAATGTTTGGGCAAATCTTCTCCATTCAGGATCCTCCCTTTTATCTCCTTTTCCTTGGCTTGCTTGTAACTTTTACAAGGCTTACATTAGGGCGAGTCATGGGTTGATGATATAGCTAGATTGATCATTTTCATTCTTCCACATTGAATTAGTAAGTGTTCATATTCTTGTTTTGTCCAGACATTTCCTATTGTTAACAACCGTTCTGGACACAGAGAAATTCTGTAAAACATCCGAAATCATTTGGGTAGACATGGCACACAGCCATTTTTAATCTCAGCTGAAAATGCTTCTGTTGTGTCCTGATGTGAGGGTGGATGTTGTTTTTATTTTTTGTTTATTAAACAATCTATTATCCATTATTGTACTTTGGCAAAACCTTATAACCTACACAATCTTTTCTCTGATGGGTTCATGGAAAAATAGTCTAATTATGAAAATGATATATGGGTCATTAAATATTTTATTGCTCTTTAAAATTAAAGTTCTAATAAGAAAATAACTTTAATAACCATAGAGGTAATTATTTTTAATAATAATATTATTCACATTACTTATATTTTAGCATTGTTTTTTATCAAGTACTGAAAAATATATTAATATCCTCTTCTGCTGTTTTGTTATGGTTACAATTTTTTTAGGAATTTAGGTTTTCCCTTATATTTCAGATGAATGTTATTAAATGTTCAAAACAACTTTATCTTCATTGCATATTTTCAAAATGGTCTCTCTTCTTTAGGTTGAAGCCAAGGTAAGGTTTATTGTTGTCTAGCTTCATGTATCCTAGTGTTAATTGAAAAATGTTACCTTAGTGCTTATTTGTCTGTCAGCCTTAGCTATTGGTTGTGAGATGGACTTTTGTCATGATCTGTATCTCTACAAGAAATTGAGTGGAACATTAATATATGATTCAGTGAAATGCTCAGATACCAGATACCATTTTTTTTTCAATATATGAAATTTATTGTCAAATTGGTTTCCATACCAGATACCATTTAAACTTCAGACACCAATATTTGAAACATTCACTAATACTGTACTCTAATAAATCATAGCTTTTATTTTATACCCCGAATGACTTTTACTTGTTCACATGGACAAGTAAAGTTATGCTTCTTGAGTAAATTAAATCAATTATCAATTTATTCTCGTCTTGATATTTGTGTTTAAACCTTGTCCCTACCCATGTACTTTACAGTTCCGTTAATTTGTTTTCCAGTCTTTGGTGTAAGACATAGTGACATTAATTTTTATTATTTATTTATTTGTTTATTTATTTATTTATTTAAATATATTGTCAAGTTAGCTCACATACAGTGTATACAGTGTGCTCTTGGCTTTAAGAATAGATTCCCGTGATTCATTGCTTACATATAACACCCAGTGCTCATCCCAACAAATGCCCTCCTCAATGCCCATCATCCATTTCCCCTCTCCCTCCTGCCCCCCCATCCCCGCCATCAACCCTCAGTTTGTTCTCTGTATTTAAGACTCTCTTATGGTTCGCTTCCCTCTCTGTTTGAAACTATTTTTTCCCTTCCCTACCCCCATGATCTTCTGTTAAGTTTCATAAATTCCCCATATTAGTGGAAAAATTTGTTATCTGTCTTTCTATGCCTGGTTTATTTCACTTAACATAATACCCTCCAGTTCCATTCATGTTGTTGCAAAAGGCAAGATTTCATTTTCTCACTCTGCCAAGTTGTATTCCATTGTATATATACACCATATCTTCTTTATCCATTCATCAATTGATGTATATTTGGGCTCTTTCCATCATTTGGCTATATATCATTTGGCTATTGTTGATAGTACTGCTATAAACTTTGGGGTACATGTACTCCTATGAGTCAGCACTCTTGAATCCTTTGGATGAATTCCTAGTAGGTCTATTGCTGGGTCGTAAGATAATTCTATTTTTAATTTTTTGAGGAACCTCCACACTGTTTTCCAGAGTGGCTGTACCAGTTTGCATTCCCACCAACAGTGCAAGAGGATTCCATTTTTCCACATCCTCGCCAACATCTGTTTCCTGGGTTGTTAATTTTAGCCACCCTGACCAGTGTGAGCTGGTATCTCAGTGTGGTTTTGATTTGTATTTCCCTAATGATGAGTGACGTTGAGCATCTTTTCATGTGTCTGTTGGCCATCTCGATGTCTTCTTTGAAAAAGTGTTCATTCATGTCTTCTGCCCATTTCTTCAATAGATTATTGAATAGATTATTCAATAGATTATTATGTTTTTTTCGGATGTTGAGTTTGGTAAGTTCTTTATAGATTTTGAATACTAACCCTTTAATATGTCATTTGCAAATATCTTCTCCCATTCTGTCGATTGCTTTTTCGTTTTGTTGATTGTTTCCTTTGCAAAAATGAACTATTGGGACCTCTTCAAGATAAAAAACTTCTACACATTAGTTTTTAATTGTAAATATATTTAGATCAGCTTTTCTTTCCTACACTTCCCCCTTCATTCTTAATACATTTTCCCCTTCCAAGAACTCTAATGCTTTATTGGTTTAATACATCTGATTATTTCAGAGACATCATGTTGTCTTTCCTTCACAAGATATACTTATTAAAGTTTGTCTGAATAGACTCTTTTAAAGGATAATGGCAGTTCATCTTTCACATTAAGTATAAATAGTCTTAGTAAATTGTGCTCTGGAATTATATATATAGGACCTATTATTCTGTATATTCTATCTATTAATTTTAAGACAGCAAAAATTATTTTAAAATTGCAATACCTTATTTTTCACTTAGGCTTTCATAATTATTTACTACCCACTAGTAGTAAAATTAAAATCCTTAACACAATTTTCAACACAATTTTCCTGACTTTTAATATAGTGTTTAATGAACTGGTAACAAAATAGTAAAAGCCAATTTTGACCTCAGTCCTATCTTTCAGTGGGATACTCCCTTTCGTCAATTGTTAACAGAGTTTTTGGTGTTTATAGTCAGGCTGCCTTGTAAATGCTCTGGGATCATGAAAAAATAAGCCACACACAAAAAAAAGCAAATGTCAATCTTAAGTTGGTGACATATGTCACCTCGAAATGGCATTCATGTGACCTAAAATAATTAAAACAGATTTCCCCCAGTTTAATATAAAGGATGCATGTCATAAGAAATCCTGTATTGATGAATAAATTTATTTGGTATATGAGGGAAAGAAATGTCTTAAAGAATTATCCTGGAGTGATGGTCCTGGTTACATGCCTTCCACAATTTTTCAGTAATATATTTGTAATTGATATCTTGTCCAAAAAGAACAAATGGCATAAGAACAGAATTTTTTTAAAAAGGCAATACAAAACAACAGTAACAAAAAGCTATTTACATAATAGCTCATGAGAAGTTTTGTTAAATGACCTGGGCATTATCCCTCACTCTGGCCTCTGTGTACCCTGAGGCCAATAATTTACAGTCTAAAAGACTATTTTTGTACTGGAGGAATCATAAAAAACTAAAATCTTTAGTCTACTTGCATGGTTTTATCCTGAGATATGTGGTTTAACACTTAGAAAGCATAGTCAGAAAAGAGATTATTACAACAAAACTGTTACCACCTCAGATAGTTACTAATATGCTATATAATACAACCATTGATTAACGTTAAGATTTATTTGGTATGAATTGATATGACTTTTACTGGTTGACGGGTTTACTGATGGCTGATCAGAAAGTCAGATCATCAATGACTCCTTCTACTTGTTGCAGTCAGTAGAGGCTCTGACCATCCATTGCCTGACAATTAATATTTGTGACTGTTACAATAATGACAATGCTTGGGTTTAGTATTTAAGCCTATTAAAGAGGAGAGAGGAGACTTCTCTTTCAAAATGCAAAGTAGATTTATGACCATGGTTTAGTGGAACTCTGAGTGCTCTTGGGCATTGCCCTAGAAGTGGTTGGATAAGGTAGATCTTAAAGGGTGTGGCTATATTGTGGCATTAGAGAGGTCTCAAGCATCAGAGCTCCATTCTTGGTAACAATTTTGTTTTCCACTGGTGAAGCAAAAGCATACAGAAGCCATAGGAAAAAAGATCAGGGTAACTTATATAAGGTTTCCAGTAACCATGTTGCATCAGCTATTAGAGATCCTTCCTCCCTTTCCCAAGCAGAGATTTGAATCTCCTAGATCTTTCCAGGTCCCCAAAGAGTCAAATAAGATTTAACAGGGCCTGAGATGCATCTTCCTGTCAGTCCAGTCCTATGGTCTCTGTATTGGACATAAATTACTTAAACACAATTAAGAAATGCAATATTTGTTTCACAATAAATCTGCGGGTAAATGATGTCTCCTTCATTTATTTGGCATGTACTGAATTTTACTCGATTCAACTACTACCTAGAAAATAACAGGAATGATTCTGATTCAAAAGCTCAGGGTATGGAAATGAAGAAAGTACTGTTAGGTAAAGAAAAAGATACAGGAGACAGTCTATAATGACTTGCATCATCTGAGCCAAGGGATGTTAAGTTATGCTCCCGGGAAGTTCCTGCATATGTTTATCTCTCTCCAGGTTCACCACATGCCATGCCCCTTTCAGACTCAGTCTCTGTGTAGACATCTCCACCTCTTTGCCACTTCATCTTCATTTTTATCGCCCTTAGGATAGCTAGAAGCTTAGTACAGTCAGTGAATTCTGTTTATATACTGCAGTAATGGGACATTTCCGGTAATAAATGAAAAGCCCTAAAAATTACCTCATCAATCTGGAAGATCTACGTATACCACGTGAATGGGACCCACCCTTTTGCGGAAAGTCAGTACACTAACTCATACTCTTTCACATGAGATTAAAAGACCTGGGTCTTTCAAGTTCGTATTCAACTGAGGTCAGAATGAATCAGTGTAAGAGTAAAGAGGGAACAGGAACAAAAATGCTAGATATCCACTCGTCTGGTTAAGTTCCTTGTGTGGATGAAATTTTGGTAAGGATATGATATTTAGATATACAGGGAGGTAGGTGCTTTCCTCTTCTTTAAAACTAGAGGATTTTGAGTACCATCACAGTGGACTTGTAAGTACCCACATTACAAATGTAGGATACCAAACTCATAGAATTTACAAGAATAGTGTTATTTCTCCAAAGAACTCAGTAGCTCGTACAAGTAATCAGCTCAACTGATTTATTATTCAGTGTGACTTAAAATTAGATGGAAAAAAAAAGCAGGGCATGATTGTTTGCCCATCTATGATTATATTGAATTTTGTGCATAAATCACATATTGTTAGTATGTGCCCATTCAGATAGATGCTTTTGATCTTATAGAATATACTGCATTTTAGATTTAATTTTTACATAAATTCCAATACTATTTATAAAATATGCCTCATGATTTATATAGATGCTTTGTCTTTTTTCAGAATAAGGCGTCAAAATCAGATTTCTCTGATTAATTGTTACATGTTATGAATTATTCATCATTTATTCATTATAAACCAAATAGGCTGATATTAGAGAATTCATAAAACAGGGTAGTGATGTAACACTAAATCAAAGACAGCCAGTTTAAAGGCCCAGTTACTTTGCTTACATGTTTCTTATTCTAGAGATGATGTCAACTGGTACGCCAACATTTGTATCAAATAAAAAATCAGATAGAAATTTACTATACTATTTTTCGTATTGTAGTTTATCATGTACTCCAAATATCACACTTCAAAATCCACTGAGCATATAGCTGCATAGAAATAAGATAGCTCTCTAAGCCAGAAAAGTATTTTAAATAATTTTATAAGTGTTTTATGAGCAGTTGAATTTCTGGTTCTTTTTGCTTCTCAAGTGAAAAATTGTACACCACATGTTTATTTATTGTTTGTTATGCCTAAGTCATTGATTTTAAAGAATTTTGAAAGTACTTTTCTAATAGCAGCATAAGAATGTGTACTGTCTCCTAGGTTAAAAGTTGTGTGAGCTTCAATGGGCAGACTCGAGCCTGGGAAAGCTACATACACAGAATGGGGCTGGGGCTTAGTAAACTGTTCTTTTTAAGAAGATGACTTTTAGGGGCACCACGAGGGGCTTAGTCAGTTAAGCCTCCAACTTTGGCTCAGGTCATGATCTCACAGTTCCTGAGTTCAAACTCTGAGCCCTGCGTGGGGCTCTGTGCTTACAGTGTGGAGCCTGGAGTCTGCTTTCAGTTCTGTGTCTTCTTCTCTCTGCCCGCTCCCCTGCTCATGCTCTGTCTCTCGCTCTTAGTCAATCAATCAATCAATAATAAACATTTAAACAATTAAAATAATTTTTTTAAAAGATGGATTTTAGGGGCACCTGGGTGGCCCAGTTGGTTAAGCATCTGACCCTTGATTTCTGCTCAAGTCATGACCCCACGGTTCGTGAGATTGAACCATGAGTCAGACTCTAGTGAGAGTGAGGAGCCTGCTTGGGATTCTCTCTCTCCTTCCCTCTCCCTGTCTCTCTCCCTTTCAAAATAAATAAGTAAACATAAAAAAGGATGAATTTTACACACTGGCAAGGTAAAAGGGACAGGCAGGACCCTGGGGAATTCTAGACATGCAACTTTTCAGAGAAAATACTTCATTGACATGAAAACACTCATTGGTATGAGTATGCATATAGGCATAGGTACCAGAATCTATTTATATATTATCTCATTTCAAATAATTTGAGATTGCCTAAAAATTGTATAGTATACAGATTATTCAAAAATTGATTAATAATTAAAAATTATTGAGCAGTTGCCAAATGGTAGGCATCAGTCTTTATGTGAATTAATTAATTTAATCATCCCCAAACTCTAGGCTGCTAGTGGTTTTAATGAAAACTTTACAGATCTAGAAACTAAGAACTAGAGAATATATACAGCTTGACTGATATCGCTCAGTTGAACATTTATATTAAGATTGCTGAAAAGAAAATACATAATTATAAAACATTATTTTATCTTATTATAAGAATTTTGGTAACAGTGAAGACGTGGAAACCCTTGATAACTATTATGTTGAAATTTGGATTTGGATTAGTTGTTTAATATCATGCCAGCTCTTCAATGATTTTAACTTGATGATTTTTAAAATATTTTGATCCAAATTTATAAAGTATTCTCAGTACAAGTATTGCTCCCACTAGTCCTGTCCACTATTCTTAGAAAGGGGGTCCCAATATGTACTTTCCGTGTATTCCACTAACGACAGATCCCTTTTCTTTGACATTTATCATAGAAGAAGGAATTTTTGGCTTCCTCTTGTAAAGAAAAAGAAAAAAAAAAAGATTCCAGAATAGATCACATTCCATCTCTGCACAGCAAAAGTACAAGAGATACCTGCTGAATACAAAGATTTACTTCAAATAATAGTTCTGAATTTCTTTCAATAGATGTCCAATAGGCAATAGATCGCTGTTTTTGAAACTACATTCCCTGAGTAGCTAAAAGGTTTCAGAACTTGCCCCTTTTTTAGTTATGAAGTTCAGCTTTCATGTAGAATTCTATTTGAGATCAAATTGAAGAAAGGAATTTACTAATGAAAAAGTTAAATAGCTTGAGATCATCTTCCACATTCTCTGAAGATGGTGATTGGAATGTCTCCTGCCTTGAATCTACTGCTAATGCCACCTACACTCCTCTCCTGAGTGAAGCAACTGCCAGTTTTCTTTAGCAGCTGAGACTTGCAGTGTGAAAAGGTAGTCACTGATGTAGTGAGGTCTTTACTTTAAGAGTTTTGTAGGTTCTTTCATCTCTGGATTATGTAGGGTTTTAGGAGCTGAGGGAACACTGAGAATGAATATCTGAATGCAAGGCTTCTGGGAAGGCCTTGGCTCAGAAGCCCCTGGACTTCACTGGGGAAGTGGGATATTTTCCCTTTTGGTATATCTGGTGAACTTCGGTCACAAAAAGCTGAGAGGAAGCAAATCGGATGGCCTGAAGGTGCCCCTGCCATTGAGAAACGGGCCCGAGAGAGGAGAACCTTACTCCTGGTATCTATAAAATTGATTAAGGATTAATTATTAACCTAAGGATTAAACCATTGATGGAGAGATCATTGTATCTCAAGCCATTGCAGGATGTTTGCAACCTTAGGTACTAGGGCTGCTCCGCCCAAACCCCAAAGAAAAATAATATATATACGTGCTCAAGAAAGACTAACAGAGTTTTTGGGAAATGCCACTAATGATCACAGCAGATAAAGTTCAAGGGGAAAATAACTTGATCATCCACAGAGATTCAAGGACAGCACAGAAATATTTTCTGCAACTAAAATATACACTCTATTTTTAAAAATGAAAAGATTAATTGCAGGGGATGGTCACACTATGGATACATGATTTGAAAGACTTCAAACATCAAATGGTACTTGTATCTCAAAGTACTAAAATAAATACAAATAATGTTTGCCACTGAATATCCATTTCTTTTCTCCTTAGTAATGGAAATCTCATTTTATTTAAAGTCAGAAAAATACCCATTTTAGAGATTATTTTCCCCAGCTTCTATGTAGGTAGGTATGGGCATGTGACTCAAACCGGACCAGTGGAATGTAAGCAGAATTGTGTGGGATAATTTCTGGAGTAGAAACATGATGACCAGAGCCTCAAAATACAGTCTGACCCTGAAAGTAAAAACTGACATTAGCATGATAGAAAATGAGCCTGGCTCCCTCAAGACTCTAGAGTATTAATATCTGAGCTGAACTACCTACCTTTGATCTTCTTTTATGGGAAAGAGAAATGCATTCTATTTTATATAAGAAACTGTTCTATAGCAAAAACCATTTGGCCTTATACTGATGACAGTGATAGGAGAATTGTAATAGACTTGGAAGAAAATTTCAAGGGACAATAGTGTGAAAAATCAATCTTGTGTATGGAAAAAAATGGGAGACAGGAACATGTCTATACATTATAAAAGATATTCCAGCTTCAGTCTTGGCCATTGTATTCTCTCCGCTTCCACTCTCTGTCCTCTTTGCTCTTTTCTTTCTTCTCTTCTCCCCTCCTCTTCTCTCCCTGCCCTTCATTCGCTCTCTCTTGGATCAATCATCAACCCAAGGCTTAATAAATTGTGACCATACTTTCTGGCTATAGGACACAAATCACAGCAATACATACCATTTGGTGAGACAAACATTTTATAAACCTAGGCTTCACCCAGATGGGCTATAATTATGGGGCAAGATTCAGTTGAGGATGAGGTCAAATAAATCTAATAACAGAAGAATTTCAGAAACAAGAATAGAGCTTTGTAAGAGCAGTCTTTGAGTTCCGTTCTTCCTAATCACATTCCTATGCCACTTCCCTGAAGTTTTATTCATTCCAATGAGTGGTGTTTTATATGTGAAATCTTTTCCTTCTTCAAAGTGATTTAACCATTTCATTATTTTCACTTTTCTTCTCACTCATAATTTACCTGTATTTTATAATCGAAAATTTTATTGACACATTTATCTTTCAATTAACTGTAGCTCAGAATCAGGGCAATGTTGTTCCTAATACCTTCTTTGGATCTGGCATATAATATATTAGCATACATTCTTTTAATAAAATAAGAGATGGAATCATGAGGTATGAAGCAAAATGTAGAGACACATCCATGAAACTCCAGCTCAGGAACAGAACTCCAGGTTTTGCAGGGAATAGTAAAGACGGTAGGGCTCCACAGGGAAAGGACATAAATACAAGTCACAAAATATAAAGTAGGGGTTTTTGTAGAGAAGAGCGTAGAAATCCAAAGTCTGCGAAGAAAGTTTGATGAACTACTGAATCATGTGAATGCAAAAGTAGAGTCATTTAGAACCCTTTTACAAAAGGACAGTATCAATTTCAAAAAATTCCAACGGGCTGAGCTTAGCTATAAGATTGGCAAAAAGAGAACACTACATGTGACTAATTATGAGCAGAAGAAGTTAGAGATAGAAATAAAATACTAGGACCCTAAGAAATATAGATCCGTCCAATAGAGAATATTCCCTCTTTTCCTATTATATTAAGGTTTTTTTTTAAAAATAAGAATAACATAATTTAAGCCTTAAAATGTGCAATATGTTTCTTTTTCCTGCAACATATTTTAATTCAAACTGAACCAATCATAAATTCTTATTTTGACTCTCATTGAAACATCCACCTGGAGGTGTGCCTGGGTGACTCAGTTGGTTAAGCAGCTGACTTCGGCTCAGGTCATGATCTCAGTTCACGGGTTGGAGCCCTAGATCGGGTTCTCCGCTGCCAGTGAAGAGCCCACTTAAGATCCTCTTTCTGCCCCCCTCCACCTCACACATGCATGCTCGCTCTCTCTCTCTCTCTGTCTCAAAAATAAACATTAAAAGCTATAATTACCTGGAAAATAAGCTTTTTGTGTGTGACAAAGTACAGAAGGCTTCATCCAATTAAATTACTAAGAACTATAAAGAAATACTGTTGCAAGCCCTAATCAACATTAATTACATCCATAAAAATTTTCTCACTGTTCATTGTAATATTTCCCAGTGTAATTGCTGCATGGCTGACTAGTAGAGCATAGAAATAAAAGCAGATTTAAACAAAATAAGGAAAGAAAACCACAAGTCTAAAATGGTTCAACAGATAACTGCAACTTAGTAATCATATTTATGTTATTGAGTTTGTTACAATAAATATTTTTATATCTTGCAGTGTATGATTTAACATTTACCTGATACAAGCCAAGTTTAAAATTAGCAGCAGAGATTTCAAACATGGAAAGATTTTGTTACTACAGTAACATATTTAAGCACCCTAAAGGGAACAAAAACTTAAGTATCAAGATATTTGATAAAATATAATTCACAAATTAAAACAATATGTAGTTATGCAACCTGGATGTCTTGCTGTGTTTTATTTAAGAGAATATTAAAACCAAATAAAACTGGCTAAATGGTTGTAAAGAGGGTGTGCAGTGAGGTTTTGAAAAACAGATTTGATTAGACTTTAGACTGGACCTGAGGTCAAGCAGAATAAATTAATGAAGATTAGAATAATTATTTATCATTAGCAATTTTCATGACTAAAAATAGTTTTTCATTGCTGTAAAATACTGATTCTTATAATTCACTGAGACTTTTAGTGATGTCCTTTCTAGGTTTTTTTGCTTTTTTTTTTTGTTTTTGTTTTTTCACAGGTAAAGTATAGAGAATGTATATATTTGCACATACACAAGTGCTTTTATTTCCTAGTGCCCATATTTGCAGCCCCTTGTTAACAGAATGCTCTAAAGGCATGGGTGCCGTCATCTGAGTATTCCCTGCAGGCGTCTGTCCCCAGTCTCACTCTCCTTCACATTTTCATCCAGAATAACAGAGGGAATTCATTAGGTAGTTGTTTGACATTTGATGAATCTCACATGTTGAAAAGGCAATTTTTGATGCGACTGAATTAAAAAGTATTAAATGTACATCAGACAGTTCCCTCTTCACTAGCATTGTCACACTTCTTCAACCAGTTTGAAATAGACAATATACTGTTCTTTACTTTTGGCATTATCAATATGTTTATATTTTTCACTCTTCCCCACCTTCTTTCACCTGTTAAAAAAAAAATATCACACCATGGCTGGGGCGCTTGGGTGGCTCAGTCAGTTGGGCGTCCAACTCCAGCTCAGGTCATGATCTCACAGTCTGCGAGTTCAAGCCCCACGTTGGGATCTGTGCTGACAGCTCAGAGCCTGGAGCCTGCTTTGGATTCTGTGTCTCACTCTCTCTTTCTGCCCTTCCCCTGCTCAAGCTCTGTCTCTGTCTCTCTCAAAAATAAACATTAAAAAAAAAAATCACACCATGGTAAGCTTTTCTATACTTGCCATTTTCAGTATAACAAAACATTATTTTTATTACCTCTTAGTTTGTGTACATTTAAAATGCCTACTTTTTTTTAAAATTAACGAACTGCACTAATGATCAGGGAATAGCAGAAAGATTATAGCTTGAAGTACATGTATCTATGTGATGTGTGTGTAAATAGACTCTGTTTTCTTAATCATTGAACTGAATGACATTCATTTACTGCAAGGGACAGTTGTTTCCTAGTGTTCCCACTCAGATTTTAAATCAATAGATAAGTTTCCTTGTCAGTGATTTGTGGTTGGTAATGGTGATGGATGGTACCAATGACAATTTGGGGATTTTTCATTCAGTCTCTAAAAGCATGAGGGTAGACAGAAACTTGCTGAAACAGCACTTGCAATTTAAAGGATGACTCTGGGTAAAACCACAGAGTGCAATACGAGCCACTTTGCATTTTATTTAGTGAACATTACACTCCTAAAATATAGTTTAATCTATCTTTTAAAAAGAGGCATAAATAACTGATTAGATCAATGGGTAACATTTTGAAAGTTTTGATAAACCAGAACAAATCCTCCTTTCTCTGAAGGACTCATATAATAGATTGATAGACTTCACATCAAAATAAGTATGGGAAGTGTTTAATTCCATCTGATAAATGTTGAGGCAAATTAGAATTGATTAGAAGATAAACAGCATATTATAGACACACTCCGTCTTCTTGCTCAGTCTCACACTTAAATTTTCTTTATTACTCTATTAGAACTTATTATCTGCATACTTACTGCTTTGAAGAAATGGTCTTTGCATATCTACACTAAAAAGTCTAGGCTTAGCATTTGATATATTTATCTATTAATATTTTCCTTTTTCCCCTTGAAGCATAGAAACACTTACATCAAATTAATTTGATGAATGTATTTCAAACCTAAAGTTTAATGTCACATCACAAAGGAAGGTGAAAGGAAAATTACATTATGGAGATAGACCTTCCTGTTCTGATGAGTGTTGAAAGAACTTTGAAAACCCAAATGGTAAGGTCTCAAGAGCAGTTTATTATCATAGCAGTAAATATTAATATATTCATTTTTCAAACTCACTTTTCACAAAGTTTTTGCTCCCTCCCATTATAAGCACGAGTCATTTCTACTAATTTATGTACTTGACAGATATATGTATCCCATAGTACAAAGCATTGTTTCCCAATTGTGTGTTTTAGATGTAATTGGAAAAGGGCTCTGTTGTGCAGTAAGTTTGAGAATGCTGTTTTCTGCTTTATAGAAGTTCTCAGAATGTTTAATATGCTAATTTTCATTTTGAATCTCAAAATATTAAAAAAAGGCATTCCATGTGTCATAAAATTTATTTGGCCAAAGGCATTTCACTTGAATATTTTTGTGTGAATGAACTTGAAGAAATGATAAGAATTTTGAGCTCAGTGTAATAAATATAAGGCTTTTAGTTTTAATTTTAAATACTCCCTAATTTTACTTATATTTTTACATGTCAAGTTCATATGTTATTACAAAAATCTTGAAATGTATAATTTAGAAAAATAATTCTACATTATTACCACTTAGAAAAAAGTAACAAACTTTGGTTTTTATTTTTGTCATTATATATACTCAAACTCACATCCACAAACACATTTAAGCTTCATTCACTCAGAGAAGCTTCATTTATAATAGCTTCAAATGGGAAATAATCCAAATGTCCATCAGCTTGTGAAAGGATAAACATATTGCCATATATCTCTATGATGAAATACAGTTTGCGAATAGAAAAATAAATTTCTTGGGGTGCTTGGGTGGCTCAGTTGATATAAGTGTCTGACCCTGGATCTCAGCTCAGGTCTTAATTTCAGGGTTGTGAGGTCAAGCCTTGCACTGGGGCTTTTTATATATACATAACATATTATATATATGTTTTATGTATATAAAATAAACTTCTTGTGTAATAACTCAGACCTATATTAAAAGCATTATGCTAAGTAAAAGAAGCCAATAGCAAAAGATGTCCTGCCACAAAATTATTGTGACAAGAGACAGCATTTTGTGAGTGTTGAGATGAAAAATTGACTGAAAAGGGGCAATCTCTTTTTGGGGGAGGTATTATAAATATTCTATATCATGATTGTGATATTGTTAATGATTGTGAACATTTGTCAGAAGTCATAAACTTATTTACTTATTATTGGTTATTTTTTTGTAAATTGACCTCAATAGTGATGTTCTATTTAAAAAATAAATTATCTCTTTCATGTGGCAGACCTTAGCAACGCATCCCCTATTTCCTGAACTCCTATTGTACCACCCAGAGAGTTCTTTTATAGTATTTACTTTTGTTCTAGCCTTTTGAAAAAAAATGTTTATTGGTCCCCACTAGGTTGGCATTTTATTTATTTATTTATTTTTTAAGTTTATTTATTTTTGACAGAGGCAGAGTGCGAGCATGAGCTGGGGAGGTGCAGAGAGAGAGAGGGAGACACAGAATCTGAAGCAGGCTCCAGGCTCCAAGCTGTCAGCACAGAGCCTGCCGCGGGGCTCGAACTCACAAACTGTGAGATAATGACCTGGGCCGAAGTCGGATGCTTAACCAACTGAGCCACCCAGGTGCCCCTAGGTTGGCATTTTAAAGAAGGAAAAGTGTTCCATCCATCTTTCTATGCCTAGAAAGTTTCCTGGCAATAAATAGTCCCCTAACATTTCAGGGAATAAGTAACTCAAAGAAGGAAGTATTTGATGGCATATAATGTTGTGCTTATTGGAATGATGGATTGAAATTCCAGAGGAGTGTTAGAGATCTCCAAAGACGTTATTGAGAGAACAGGACACACTAGTTAGGTGTGGTCAAATACTTATAATACCGAATTGTGAAAACCCATCTCAAAATTTGCTACATTGTTACAGTTTCTTAAAGTTTATATATTTATTTTTGAGAGAGAGAGGGTGTGAGAAAGGGGCAAAGAGAGGGCAAGAGAAAATCCCAAGCAGGCTCCATGCTGTCAGTGCAGAGTTCAATGTGCACCTCAGTCTCAAGAAGAGTGAGATCATGACCTGAGCCAAAATCAAGAGTTGGATGTTTAACCCACTGAGCCACTCAGGTGCCCCCACGCAATTTTTAACGAGGGTCTACTTAAGTGTATTTATGATTGAAGGGAAATGTACAAAAACTTTGTTACTCCTTGAGAAATATCAAGAACTAATCCTAGAACTTCTATAACAACAAGATACTGTTTTAAAAATAATCTTAAAAAATAATAAATAGGGGCGCCTGGGTGGCGCAGTCGGTTAAGCGTCCGACTTCAGCCAGGTCACAATCTCGCGGTCCGTGAGTTCGAGCCCCGCGTCGGGCTCTGGGCTGATGGCTCGGAGCCTGGAGCCTGTTTCCGATTCTGTGTCTCCCTCTCTCTCTGCCCCTCCCCCGTTCATGCTCTGTCTCTCTCTGTCCCAAAAATAAATAAAAAACGTTGAAAAAAAAATTAAAAAAAAAAAAAAAAAAAAATAAATAAATAAATAAATAAATAAATAAAATTTGTCAATGATCTTGAAAACAAATGCAACTGTTTATGCAATGATATCAATTGCTTGATATATCTAAATTTGTCTCTCCTCAGGCCAAAGATGAAATCTGGTTAAGTCCAAGGGTCAGCATTTGCTTCTAGTTTGTTCCTATTTCAGAGTGAAGGGAAATTGTTTTTCTGTTTTCTCACATATATGAATGCCAGTTTAACATGGATTATGTATGTCCTTAGTTTTGCTCAAAGTTAACCTTGAAACTTAACTTTGCTTTATCAGAAGAATAACATCCATAATATTAACAACTATGGTAATGAATTTTTGTGAGCACAACATAAGCAATTACAGTTAAGCTCTATTAATAATGTAATATTGTATACAGTGATTTAAATAAACATGTGTACACATGTATATGTGTATGTATATATGTATGTATGTGTATGTATACATATATCATAATAATAACTAATAATTATTTAACCTGGACTTACAAGGCACATAGAATATACCACAGTGTTGTGTGCTATAAGCATATAGCAATGGAATATTTTTAAATAGTAGCTAAATTATTTTTCATTCTGGATAATTTCCCTTCCATTTCATTGATTTTTGCTATTGAGATGAGGCCATTAACCTGAGGCTTATTCCCATGTGGACTGAAGAGAGAGATGGTATTTGGAATAAAAAATGTCTTTCTTTGGTTTTGGTTTTTACATACAATCTTTTTAACCTTAGTAAAATAATAGCTTTAAGTTTCAGAAGGAGAGAGAGAATAATGTTCTTGAGACCCTCAAATTCAGATTTTAAATACTAAGAACTAGAATATAAAGGAAAGATCAATGAAACCCATAACATAGGAGAGCTGAAAAATATCATACAAAATATATTTCTGCCTCATTGGGACAGTTCTGGGGGAAAGTCCCAAAGGAACAAGATGTAGAATGACAAAAAGTTAACTCATGGGTTTTTCCACCCCTTAGGTTAGAAGTTATTAATATACGGTGCAAATATCCAGATATATCTCCAGAATTTGGTAGTACATTTCAAGTCTTTAAAGTTTGCAAGGTTTTTAGAAAATGCTCATAGTTTTTCTTAAATCTAACATGGCATGTTTATGGGAGAGTATCAATGGCTGTGGAAGGTACTAAGTAGATTGGCCTGGTTAAAACCTTATTAGGTTACACGTTCTCAGTGTAGAACAAGCTGCAGAATGTTGTCTCTGGAACCCCAAGGGAAAAGATTTTGTGATCAGAAGAGCCATGGATTTGGAAGGAGGTGACTAGAGAGTACAGGGATTTCCCAACTGGAGTCAATAGCAAGTACACAGTAATTAGCAACAGTGTTTGGCCCCCAAATGCAAAAGGCCTCATAGGACTTGGCACAAAACAGTATATAAAATGCAGAATGCCCAGTTATTCATTTGACCAAGATCTATCAGAGGGAAGAAAAAAAGGAAAAAGCAAACAAATAAAAAAGGAAGCCAAAGAATGTAAGCCAGGTAGCATTAAACACTTTAACCAGAGTTCAGGGAGAACCAATAACACTCAGCCAATATCCATGTGGACGTGACAACTTCTCTTTACTGCCATTGAAGAAAGAGGGTCAGGGTAGACCTCTTGAAAGAAGGAAGCTTCCAGAGAAGTCTTTGTTTTAAGCAACAAATGAATACATTTAAGCAGAATGAAAAAACATTCCTGCCATTAGTGAAAATGGAAGTCTGAGATCAAAAGAGTTGCAGGAAATGCAAGTTTGGCCTTATCTGATTTCTGAATGTATGATTATTAAATAAGATCCTTACAATAAGCTTGACAAGTGAACATCCTCTTCCTCCTGTTCTTGATACAACAAACAGCAAAAGTTCAGACAGGTTGACTGGTTTTCCTAAAGTATCAATGCAAAGTGAGAGACAATGACAAGATTAAAATAATTTCTGCCAGGCTCTGAATTGTACACATTTCAACTGCTTCTCAGTGTCTTTCTCTCCACTTTCTCTCAGCAAAGAAGCTATAATTAGTGGCTATGCTAACATTCTGTGATCTTTCCACTCTGTGGAAATATCTGACAGAATCTTTGCAGTAAAATTATTGTAAAAAGATTATTTCTGCCTGCTTTCATTAAGCCTCAGGCTATGTGGTTTGGGATTCAAATGATCATGCAAAGACAAGAATGCCTTGGATAGTTGGGATTCATATTTTGCTTCTAAGATTTACTGTTTGGAAATCTGAATTTATTTATTAAGTCTTTGACTTTCTGGGGCTATAAACCTTGCATAACACCTCTGAGACTTAGGTTGGTTTTTTTGTTATTGTTGTTTTACTCTGCAAACAGAAGATGACCTGTCTATTCCACAGTCATTACTTGGAATAATGAACATTATTTAGAATAATGTATGTAAATGAGTTTTTGTGTGCTTTCTTTCTATATATATCATGTATTTACGTATATGTATATGTATTATGTATTTATGTATATATAGGTATTATGGGTTTTTTAAATTTTTTTTAATGTTTATTTATTTTTGAAAGAGAGAGAGACAGAGCATGAATGCTGGAGGGGCAGAGAGAAAGATACACACAGAATCTGAAGCAGGCTCCAGGCTCAGAGTTGTCAGCACAGAGCCTCACGCAGGGCTCAAACTCATGGACCATGAGATCATGACCTGAGCTGAAGTCGGACGCTCAACCGACTGAGCCACCCAGGCACCCCTAGAAGTACTATGTTTTTATTATATATGTGTACATATATATATATATATATGTACACATAGGTATATATATTTGTAAAAATAAATATATATACTTGTGTAAATATGTGTGTATGTATTATATATATATATATATATATATATATATATTTGTTTTATATGTATTACAATAATCCAAACTTGCTTGGTGGAGTTAATCAAGCTAAATAGGACTGAATATAAAACTGGAATATATTGAAAAGGTAAGTATCTTATGAAAATTATTTGAAGATACATTTCACTTATAGAAATCCATAATATTAAAGAATAAATTGCGTGAGATAGCCATGATATATTATAATTAATTTACACTCATTTGTATACAAATTATATGATAATTAAAATCAGTACCATAAGTTCTAAATATGTAGAACTTATTACAAAGGACAGATTTCAAGTTTACCTGAGTTCAGAAAAAGCCTTGTAAAATATATACCCTCCCTTGAGGCCTTACTGCAAATCAGATTCCCACAGGACCTGTAAGACAACTTATTAGCTCTCTGAATGATATTTAGACTAGTTCTAAGAACAGTGTAAAAGTCTGTTAACAAAATAGGTAAACCCTACTTGAAGCCGAGAAGTTAGATTAAACAATCGCTAGGGTATCTGGCAAGTCCCTTTATTACATTATTTCTGTGCATTGTTTTTACTTCTACTTAGAGAAGAGTATAAAACCTTTGAAGATGAATATAAGCAATGTATTTTCAATTAGTGAAGTTATTTTCTAAATAAGTATAGACTGAAATTCTAATATCTTTAAAGTGAATATATGAATTCAGAATTTGTCTAAAATAAAACTAAGAAGAGTAATTTTGTGTTTATGTCCTCTACTTCCAGAGCTTACCACAGTTTTTGACAAAGACTCAAGGAAGCTTTTTGTTGTATGAATAAATGAACAAATAATTAAGCCGCCTTTCGGCATTTCTAATTTTAAAATACTTTACAATAAACACAATTTCTTCTGTAAGATCATATTCCTATTCTTATTATTGTGGATGATATTCAGGACCTTACTTGAGAATAAAAAATAGATATAGAGTAGGGCCCATGCCCTGGAAAAATAATAGACATCCAAATTTTGGTTATAAAGTCCTTATGTCTTCTGCTGCTTTCCCTGCTCTATATTTACAGATTTACTTTTGTAACCTCACTTTCTCATGTTGGAGAAGAAAGTTTTTCCTTACCCTTCAATATTCTTCTAGCTTGTCTAAGAATTAACTTGACATGAGAAGATTAACAGGAGAAAACAAACAAATAAACAAACAAACAAAAAAAAAAACTCCACAAAGTTTAATTACTTATATACCACAGCCCAAAACCAAAATTGAGATCTTAAGAAACGAGCAAGGCCAGCAGCATTTATGTTTTTTGGACAAAAAAACATAAATCTGTCAGGATTTGACAGGACAGCAAAAGCTCTTTATGTTCAGGAGTTTCAATTAGTAATGAATTCTATGCAGAATTATTTGGGCTTGGGTATTAAATTAGTAAAAGTAACAAGGTTTGCTTACTTGGATTTCCTAGGCCCTAAATTCCCTCTCTTATGATAAGAATGTCTCTCTACCTCCTCATACAGGGATGGTACCTTCATATGGGAGATTTATTTCCTGTTTTCTAGAGACAATGTGTGTGTGTGGGAAGGAGGTCATAGTGGTCTTCTTGCAGTATTTCTTAAATAAATTTAACTCAAAATAATCACAATGCCAACTGGTCCATTTTGAGGTAGACTGCCCTAGGCCTCTACCCTCACATGGCTCCTTAAAGAATGTCATAATTTGGGGATATATATATGCAGGTCAATAAGCATAATTTGAAAAGCCAAGCATAAAGAAAGTTGTACATACCTCTTTTCTTCTTAACACTTAAATAAGATTACCAACATATCATTTATTAATCTACCATGGAAACATTGATTAGGAATTAGTGGAATAAACATTGATTTAACTCATACTACTTGACTAAACTCTGATCAGTTCTGGGTTACAAGGATGAAAGTCATGGTACTTGACTGAAAGATTTTAAAAATCATGGAGATCATATAGTTAAGTGTGTCAGTTATGATACCAGTAGGAAAAAAGACAGCACACACACACAGGGTAATTGAGGAAAGATTAATGAAGTTTTTCTTCAGAAAAGTGTATGCAGGTCTAAAGGAAAGCAAAATGAATGATTTGCAGTGATAGGGAGTCTGTTAACTTTAGCGCCAGAGGACTGAACAAATGGACTAAATAGTTACTGAAATCTAGAGAGACTTCTAACGTCCAAAAGAACCAAGGCCTTCAGCAGAGAAACATAGACACTGTAACTCTGTGACCTGCCAGATATCCTTATCATATCCTCAATTTCCTGGGGGAAAATATCAGAATAGGCTATTTCCATTTTCTCTGTGCCTCCATTAGCTGAACCAAATAGAAGACAAAGAGCAAGGGAGTTCTAGTAGTGCAGCTTATAGAAATGAGCTCTCCTTGGTGTAGAACACAGTGGAGGAGGTTAAACAGTTAGTTGGAAGGGATACATGGACAATATCCAATGATTCAAGGGAACAAATAATTATAAGTTCTATGTGATAGATTTTGTAATGGAGATATGGAAATGATGGAGATTGTATACAAAAGAGAGTGCATCAATTCTTATCCTGAGATTCAGGGCAAACTTTATACTTGAAGTCATATACCCATGGCATCATGGTTGAGGGATATTGAGGACAAGCTCTGGACAAGACAGATGGCAGCTACATTTGTAAGGCTTATGAATTAGTAGTATTTGGAAAGCTAACTGTTCTTGATACTTCTTTGAATAAACTCTCAATATCTGTGCCCAGTATTCTCACCATTGCATAACTACTGTCCCCTGGAACAAATTAATTTATCTTCCAAGTGAAAATGGGGGTAAATTGGTTTCATAATTTTCATATTTTATTCAACAAAAATGTTTCTCAACACTGTTGTTTTGGGGAACCATGTACATGCATGCAATATAAGGACGGGGAATAAATATAGCCTGCCCTCATAGAGTTCACATTTTCTCTGGCTTCTTTCCCATAATTTTCCATTCTTTAAGTAAAGGAGTGGCTGAAAAATTCACAAATGCATTTAAACCATGATATGTTGGCAGTTTTAAATGAGCATGATGAATCACATTTGCTTTAGGCTATGTGCAGTACTCAGTCATTTTCATGGTGATTGTCTGGAGATGAGCTTACTGTGATTATTTCAACAACTCTCAGCACAAAAATATGATGGTGGGAATGAGAGACCTGAGAATATCTTTTCTGTACTCATTTACCACTGGATAAGGGAAAGGAATATCAGAAAATGGCATACATATTCATTTTGCTTCTCTCAAATTTATCATTTTCAGACAGAGAAAGCTTGCCAGGTATGTTTCTGATTATCCATATTGGTTTTAATTTCAGGTGCTAAATACTTTAACTTCTTCCTCTAAAAATGTTTTTATTTGCGTGTGCTTGAAACAATGTTATGTTAGTTTCAAGTGTATTACATAGTTCTACGTCTACTTTAAGATAATTTCTTCCTTAAAATTTCGTTGAGGATTTATCTGTTTTGGGAAAGATGCATGAGCTCTAATGTTGATTGAACACTGTAAACAAACTACATGAAATGTTACCGAAAAATGAGATTTGTAGTTGCCTTGCAAAAATATTATGATGAGTATTCTCTTTTTAGTTTTTTTAATATTTATTTAGAGAGACAGAGGGAGAGAGAGAGAGAGAGAGAGAGAGAGCTTGCATGCATGCTAGAGCATGTGGGGAGGGGCAAAGACAGGGAGACAGAGGATCTGAAGCAGGCTTTGTGCTGACAGCAGAGAGCCCAATGCACTCACAAACCTTGAGATCATGACCTGAGCTGAAGTCAGTTGCTTAACCTACTGAGCCACCCAGGCACCCCTGATGGGTATTCTTTTCAATCCATTTTGTATCCATTTGCTTTAATATGAAAAAATATATATTCTTTTATGTGCATCACATCTCACATAATCTACAGGGTTTATTCCAGATTTTTCTATCACAATAAGGCAAGATTTATAATAATACAAATATAAGGGATACATAAAGTTTTCATTTACCAAGAATTGACTTTTACAAAATGAATATATTAGGAATGGACTCAAATAGTGAGTAGTCATTGTTTTCAATACCGTGTCTGAGAGTTTAGTAATGCTGGGTCTTCCTTTGTAGTTTTCTTTATAGGCTAAATGTTTGTATTTCTTCTGTTAAAAAGTGCTAAAGAGAAGTGGGGCAGTAAAACTTAAATAATATATCCAGAACTCTTACAGTGTTCCTTTTCAAAGTTCAAGCTTACTCATATTGAAAGCTGTTATATTTGTAACTTTAGTTTGGGAAATGTGTATGGTGATGTACACTTATATATTTTTTTAATTGTCCAAGTAAACCATTAATATATCACCATAGCTAAAATCAAAATAATAAATAACAATAAAGAATGATGTATGGATTTCATCTTCTATTCTCCCTTTCAATGTTGCTCTTTGGTCATCTGTTTGTTGTGTGTGTTTCTATTTCTTTTTCACATGTATTTAAATGCACATGTACGTTTGTGCGCATACTGTTTGTTCTCTTTTATTAAAGAAAATGTGTGGTGATATGCTATTATTCTATGACTCATTTTTTCCTAACAGTACATCTGCAATCTTTCAAAACTTTGTCTCATTCCTTCCTATGCACACATAATATAAATCCTAATATTAATAGATTAGTATATTTGTATGCATAGAATGGCATCACTATTAGTAAACGTGCAGATTGTTTAAATATTTTTAATGACATACTTGTCATTACATTTTACAATTACCATTTAGCTGACAAATGAATGTGAGACAAAGAGGTGATATGCAGTTGAACTGTAATATTACTTGAAGAAAAAAGGGCTACACAAAGCTAATTGTCTAAGCTTTGTTTTTCATTTCTATGTTTGTGTTTTGTCTTGCTTTGCTGTCCATATTAGTCTAGTTAGTGATTTCCAAAATTTGCTAAGTAAGACTTCATTGTTCTGCAGTAAAATAATGGGGGGAATACGTTTTCAAATTACCTAAGAAACAGGGGAAAAATGTGTGTTTGTATGTGTGAGTATGTAAGTAATTAAATGAACAAGACTGAGCCTCTTTGTGAAAAGATGTACCACCTGTCATGAATTCCCTTGACTTTAAGCTATAACCGAAGAAAGGACAGAGAAGACACTAAAAACAGTCTTGTATTATAGGTAATATAGTCAAGAATCGTCCTTTATTACAGAACTCAACTATCTTCCCCTGGTTATTGTATTTAAACCTGGAGCTGAGGTTTCTCTGTATAAAGGACTATAGCTTTACACATGATCATCAAAGTCAAGCGGGATTAATTCTAGGATGGCTTGTAATCTTCAATATGGCTTCTGTGAGAACAGTAGTTTCATAAAATTTGGAATAAAAACACTTATGTCATAGGTCACCTGGGTTTCTGACCTGCTGACTACCTCCCACTGGGTCACCAGGACCTCATGGTGACACAATAAAACTGGGATAGTATTGGCCGCCAATTAAACCAGTTAGAAATTTATAATAACTGTTTATGTAATCCAAAGTTTGTAGCTATTTTAATCACTTAATTTTGTTTTGAAGTTTTTACTTTTGGATTAAATCTTGAAAAATACAGGGAGAAGATAATATCTCAGGCCTAGACACTCAATTACAATGTGGATGCAAATTTACAGATGTTTCCTCCTTCTAAATCAAGATTATAAATGAAGAAAGTCATTCTTTCATTCATATACTAACTTAGTCTTGTAATGCCCAATCCTCATAAGTTAGTCCAATGAGTACAGTGATTACCCAAGGCAATGGAAACAACAGATGCAAAGCCCAAGAATTTTGAGAGAGTACAGGACATTGTAGATATTAAAAGCATTTGGTATTTCTAGAGTGAAGTGTGGGGATGAGATTGGAGGTGTAGTCAGGTCCAGTCTGGTGATGTGTTAAAAGAGTTTGGACTTCCTTCTGAACAATGAAATCACTTAAATTTTATGCAGGAGAAAATCGTGCTTCTCCCTAGAGAGGGAATGGATCTTAAGTAGAACGTTAGCTGCAGGCAAGTCAAGTTTTGAAATTACTACAGGAATTCAGTAAAACTTGACAGTAGCATTGACTCAAGTAATATCAGGAAGATGCAGAGAAAAGTTTGGAGACCTTACCAAGGACGGATGAATTTAGTTTACTTTTTGATATTTAGACAAGTATTAAATGTGTCAGTGGTTCTCTTAGAGATACATATTCTCTTTTCAAACCCTAAAAGTGTTTTCTAATGATCAGACTTACTAAGGGCCCTGGGAGATGCAATTTAATTGTTATTGTTCTTTATCAATCTAGAAAACAAATCAAGAATAATTTTCTTAACCAGGAAAAAGACTTGAATTCTTTAAATATACATTACTGCATCTCCTCTACTTGAGAATTCCAAATGCTATATTATTATAACTGTTTTGAGAGAAATGTATTATGACTGGCATTTTGACTATTAGATTCCAGATGCTTGTGGGAACTCAAATTACAGCAGAAAATAATGATCTGAATCAATTGAGGGCAACATTCAAAGTTCACAAACTTCATCTCTAAAATGAAGAAAAGAATATTCACTTACAATCTCTTTGCCATGTGGTCAGGATGAATAAGTCATTGGTTCAAAGATGCTGGTAAAACAAAAATTGTTTTGTGATAAATGACAATAATTGTATTGGTCAAGACTACTAGCTTTTCCTGTACTTGAAGAAACTTTTGTTGTTAGGATTGCTGAATTAGTTTATTTAATAATATTTAAATTCTGGCTAATGAAATAGCAGCCTGAATTTTTATAGCAGTGCGAAATAAATTTCTTTAGAAAAATCCAGTGGCAGTAAGTACATGGAAATACAGTACTTTTTGTTCTTGAAATATGTAAATCAATGCAATGTGAATAACTGTTATAGTTGTAACATAATCGGGATTTATTTCCAATACCAGGCTTGGGGCCAGCTATTACTAAAATCATATTGTCGGGCTAAAGCCTCATAAAATCATTAATAATGTTTAGAACTTGAATTAGAAATATTATAACTTAGGCATATTAAAAACATTTCCAGGTACAAAGTTTTTTCTTAAGTTTTTTCAAGTTCTTTCCAATAAAGATCATTTAAAGGCGTGGAACTTCATGGTCTGTACCCCCAGATGCCTTTCTACAAATTTATGTTATACTGTGGCCTTATAACAAAGGGTGTCTTATTATCTACAAAGCATATTTTCCTCTTGTGTATATCATTATTCTTTAGATTAATCAACATTCATTAAACCATTATCTTTTTTTAACATTATCAATACAGTGGAATATTGGTACCTTCTTTTTAGTGTATTGAATGACTACACTATTGATTTCAGATGCTTGAAGAATCGCACATTTACTCTAAAGGACTCACAAATGAATTTGTCCCATCATCAGTAGCTATTTATGTCATATTGGGGGTTAATAAACTATTAAAAAGTGTTTCTGGTAATCAAAAACAAAATGTTAGGAACTATTGTCCTAAAATTTCATTATCTTCATCACCATGAAGAGTTATCCCCCAATACCCATCTCTTTTTCTTCTTTAGTGAAAGAACTACATTATTTAGTTGAGAACAATAATGTCCAGAAGAAAGACAACATTTCTTCTACTCCTTTACAGCTAGTTATAACAAGGTTATCAACTACTGGTCAGCAAAGTATGTATGTTAGCAGACTTCAGGAAGTTCTGTCCAGAAAGTCAATGCAACTGTGAATGGTGCCTACAGTTCCCTACTTGCTTGCCCTAAACTGTGGCCCGGAATGTGTGTCATTGCTAATCTCTAGAGCAGAAATCACACAATGTAGATGGAGCATCCAATAGACAGAAGCGGATCACTAATGATACCACAGAGCTGCCCTAAATTGCCTAACCAGAGACTTCTGTACTGATAAAAAGAAACACTTCTAGTTAAGACAAGGAAGCTTCTATTTTCTTCTCGCAAATGATAGTAGTAATTTTGCCAGTCTCTGGAACAATGCTTTTAGCTGAAATAACTTAAAATCATGACACAAATTTCTTATATAAAAAAAAATTATTATCTTACCAGTTGAAGTCTAGAGGTAAAATTGGAACTTGGCATTCTGTGATCAGTGGCTTGTTGATGTAACAAGGGGTCAGGTTTACTCAGTCTCCCAGCTCTGCAGTGTTCAGCTCTGCTCCATATCAGAGGGAATGCCTCCTCATGACCATCAGATAGCTACCCGTGGTGGTTAGGGCTGAATTCTTACTTTTTCTTGTCAAACAAGGGGAGTCAGGAGGGAATGAGGGATAAAGACATTTCGCTCAAACTTGTAATATCAAAATTCCCTTAATCTGCACCTACATAAGCCACATTCCCCCCATTTTGAGTGTCAGCAGTCACCTGGGACATGTTTTTTTTTTTTTAGTTTACTTTTTATTTTTTTATATTTGAGAGAGAGAGAGACAGAGTGCGAACGGGGGAGAGGCAGAGAGAGAGAGAGGGAGACACAGAATCAGAAGCAGACTCCATGCTCTGAGCTGACAGCACAGAGCCCAACATGGGGCTCAAACTAACGAACCGTGAGATCATGACCTGAGCTGAAGTCGGAGGCTTAAGTGACTGAGCCATCCAGGCGCCCCCCCCCCCACCTTTTTTTTATTACACCTGGTACATGTTGAAGACTGACTGGCTAAAACTAACCAGCATCTATACCTGGAGCTGTAGATGAGGTTCCTTTCCTCTCAGTTACAAGGGGAGACACAGGTGTCTGAATTGATTTGTGTCCTACTGGGAAAAGTGTTATGTCCTTATTTCATGTCAGTGATAGTATATTAAAGATTGCTTGCCATTATCTTGAAGGTTCAAACTAAGCAGGATATTTTTGAGAGCTTTGAACAACTGGAATTGCAAGAAAATGAAGGCAAGCAGACTTAATTACACTTCCAAGTGATTGGCTTTTGAAAATACCTTTTTCAATATGAAGTATTGACCCTTTAAATAAGCAGATTCTATCAAACAAATCTAGACGTTTAGAAATTTCAATTATGCTCCTAATAGTTTATGTTGTGTTATGTCAATATTGTAAAATTCTGACGGTCTGTCTTTGGGTTCAGTATTAATTTCCAATGAGAATGTTTATAATCTTTTAAGTGAAGCAGGCATGTATGCAAGTAGCTATAATCAATATGGGGTGGAAGTTTAGAAAAGAGAAATGTTCAGCATGAACTGAAAAATGTTTTATGTTGAAGGTGAGACTTGTGATGAAGAGAAGTCACATTTTATGACATAGAATATTGGAGGGATTGAAAAAGAGGTTTTAAGAATAACAAGCAAGAACAATAACACAAATATTAAATATGACAAGCTTTTCTTACTTTCTAGTTGCGTGTTTACAAACTTAGGCAAAGCAATACAATGGTATTATTATTATTAATTATTGTTATAACTTTAGTATTATAACTGTACTACTCCTCATGCTTGCTGTTTATCTAGCTCCTGTGCCATATCAGAAATTGTGCCAAGCGATTCGCATTTATTTCCTTCAGACTGTACCTGAAAACAACCTTGAAGAATGATTTTGTATCTTCATTTTACAAATGGATTCTCTAAGACTTAGGTAAAATTACATTTCCAAGTATTCAAATGAAAAGCTAGAATTTCTGTACAGAATTTCTGTACAGATTTGTTTAACTCTAAACAACAACTTTGTTGTGTCCCAGAAAAAAATATTTACACTAATTTATTTAGTGTATTTATTTAATTTCAATAGTCTTACTAAACAATTTTATAACAAGCATTGTGTTTTCTTTGCAGAATTTGGAAACACATTTTTAATGTTTGATAAGTAAACTATGAAGTGAAACACAGCTTTGACTCTCTGATGTGTAATGAATCATTTAAGTGTATATTATTTCTTTAAATTAAACTTTAAAAAATTAAAACAGCTATTTTCATTTTACTGTCAAAGTAAATCTTTACTCTAGAACCTAAATTGTATCTTAAAACTTGGAAGCACCAATGTTTTTCTGCTAAGGGTTAATTTAAAAATTGCTTTATTAACAATTTTGGAATAGGAACATAGTATTTTTCTGTTTGAGATGTAAAAACTTTACTGCTGAAAATAATAGTAAAGGACATGAATGAGTGCAGAATAAGAACATGGAAATTAATATTGAACCTGAACATATGCCATTGAACCCAAACATAGGATATTTATAATATTGACATAGCACAACATAAACTACTAGGAGCATAATTGAAATTTTTAAATGTCTAGACCTGTTTAATAGAGTCTGCCTATTCAAGGGGTCAATACTTCACATTGAAAAAGGTGTTTTCAAAAGCCAATCACTTCAAAGTGTAATTAAGTGTGTTTGCCTTATTTTCTTGCAATTCCAATGATTCAGAGCACTCAAAATTTTCTGGCTTAGTTTGAACTTTTGAGATAATGGCAACCAATCTTTAGTAACACTCACTTATGTCTTTTGTGCTTAAAACGATCAAATGCAGAAGTCAGTCACTCAAAATTTGGTCTTAAGTAAGTCCCCCTCCCCTTCTAGGCTTGAGGGCAATATTCCTTTCCAGTCAAACTTTCTAGACTTAACATACACAAAACAGATGATGTGTAGCAAATTCTCTCCAGTGCATCAAAGTTAACAGAATCAAACATGAGAGAGGGAGAGAAGAAAGAGAAGAAAAAGAGAAAGACTTAGTTTATCATTTAACTATATAAGAAACTACCAAACTTTTCCAGATGTTTGTACAATCAGCATATGAGAGTATAGAGCTGCTCTGAATTCTCATCAATTTTGGCAATCTGTATTTTTAATTGTCACCATTCCAGTATTGCCACTAGTTTTGGGTGGGGCCATTTAACTTGCATTGGCCATTGGTATGTGATTGCCCGTGACTTATGCCACATAAGAGCTGATGCTTGAAGAGCTGAGTGTGTATTCTGGTTCTTCTTCCTTTTTCCTCTTCCATAAGAAGAGTATGTTCTAAACAGGAGCTGCTCCCTCATCCTAGATTCTGGAATGAAGAAGATAATGTGGATTCCAGGCAATGTGTGGTATAGAACAAAGCCACATCCTTGAGCAAAATCACAGCCTAAGGCAGAGCCAGGGCCAAATAAGAACAGATGTTAGTTAAAAATAATCTTTGTTGTTGCGCGCTGCTGAGATTTTGAGGGTGGTTTATCTCAGCCTATCACAGAAAAGCTGGTTAACATATGATCCATGAGGGTAAAAAGGTGTTCCAAGCCTTTGGCAATAAGAAATTCAAAAATGTTGAGCATCCATTTCACACTATCACATTTGAAATGATATGAAATTCTAATTCCAGCTTTCGAAAACATACAAAGTATAGAATACTGAATAGTCTTGAACATGCTAATAAACAAAAAATTAGCAATCTGTTTCTAGGTGTTTACTCTAAAGAAATTATTTTACATGGGCATGAGTAAGAAAAAATAGTCCATAAAGCTTTTCTGTATTTGAAAGACATCATTTCCCTAACCAAAGACATTAATTTAACTACAAGAGTAAAAATTAAGGAATAGTATGTTGAACAGAGTCATTCTCATAGAATTGATTTTTTTTTTCATTTTACATTCCTTTCATTTTATCTCTGTCTCCTTTCAAATCTTCTGAACGTGGACAGCTAGCATGAAGGAAAATGTGAGACCTTGACCACCTTGTCATTAGCAACTCTAGGCAGTATTTTCCATGTTTATTATTTGTGTCCCGTAATCCAGCCAAAGGAGGAACAGACAATTTTTTTTTGTACTTTGCCCTTTGTAAGGTAAGGTAAGGATTGTTGCGACCTCCCAGTCAGGTGCAAGTTCCATTTGCTTGTAAAGGATAAAATCTCTGCATGAGAAACAAGAGTCTATTTTGGAGATAAATTTAGACCTATTCCACATGATAATGCATTCCACGTCAGGCTGGATATCTGACAAATGTGTGAATATAAAATATGTCGGTTTAAAAACTATGCTGATGAAACATATGTTTTCTGTAAAATCAGAAAATTGTGCAAAATTAATTAAATCTCAAAAAATTCCATCTGGTTTACTGTTGAAGGTATGCTTTAAAAAAAATTAAAATCCAGAAAATGTGTTAGCTTTTTGTAAACATTTTCAATCTGTTAATGTCAGTGATTAGAAAAGTAACAATTGCTGTTAGTTAATACCTAAGTAAGGTCCCTTTTTTTTTTTAACTTTTTGTTAATAAAAGTAATTTATAGTTGTTTTTACAGATAGAGGAATGGGGATACTCTTACTCTAAAATCCATAAAGAGTAGTTAAAAGATAAAAGGAAAAAGTCACTCTCTTCAGTGAAATGAATGAACAGATTTAATCCCAACTGCACACTCTGACCACACATGGTCTGAGTGAATGGGTCAGCTTTTGTTCTTCTCCTTTGTTTATTTTGCTAGTAAATTCCTCTCCAACTGCATCCTAATTCACTAATGTGGCTCAAGTACATAGAATAGTGCCTTGTACATCAAATACCTTCAGTAAAGATTTGTTCAATGATTGAATAAATGCAAAAGATTTCATATAGTATCATAAGAGAAAGCACCCAAAAAGTAGCTATCACAAATAGTTATTATTAGTCTAATTGCATAATTTTCATTAAAATGGCATTATATTAGTATTAGAAATTCATGAACTAGAAATTCATTTTCTAGAAATAAAATGTAGCAGATACGCTTGAAATTGAAAATATTTTTCCACGTGTGATATTTCTGCAAAAATAGAAAAGAATTCTTGAAATATTTTCCTCTTGAAATTGCTTTCTGCTAATTTTATACATAATTATTAAATTTGTTATGAGCTTTGATATATAATTGTAAACATGTAAATAATTGTTTGCATTTAGCAAATATTATATAGATGTACATATATGTGTATATATTATATATACATAAACTTCTAAATATGGGTTAATTACTAACAAGTTAAGTTTTTTACAAAATAATTATATTGAAATAAAACTCTTAACTTGCAGTACGTTTCACATGCAGTACGTTTCATATTAGTGCAATGTCCTGTGTATGCTTCTATGTTTAGAAAATATAGCATAAGCAAAGTAGAAGCTTTAGATTCCTGCAAATGAACCATTTTCAGTCTCTTAACTCCAATGTTTCTAACTCAGGAACTAAAAGAATTACTGTTTAGGTACATACTATCGACAACCAATGAATGGAAACCAATGGTTCTACCATTTACTTCTATATTTAGCATTTTCCTGGCTGCCTTGACAATGAAAAGTCCTGGTCACTTACTGTTTTATGGGCAGAAGGGTGCATAATTATTTAAGAAATATATAAACAATATATTACAAATGTATAATATATAAAAATATATATTTATATATATAATAAATAAAATATAATTTTATTATTACAAGAAGGCAAATAAAATACTTCCAAGTAGGCAAACATCATATTTTTATTTTTTGTATTAGTATACAAGGCTACAAGTAAGTGATACCTTATATAGATGGCTGGATTGTCTGCAGCAGAACAGCTGTGATACAGCCTCTGCTCTGATTGGTCTGAGTCAATGACGTGTTGACTGTTAAACATTTTTAATGTCACTTCTTTAGGTAACTAATATTCTAAATGTTTTCGATATAACTGAGACTTTATTGTGCAATTAGGTCTATTGTGTGTGTGTATATGTGTGTATGAAGACATTTGTTTGAAGGAGTGCTCTGGATTTTATAAAAGAGAGATTAAGAAAGGTCATTTGCAAAGTGGGGTATTATAATTTCAGTACAATAACTGCTTGGAAAATAAATTGATCTAGTTGTTTATAATTCCTGCCCATTATTATTTAACTCAATCTCTTTCTCTTTGGATTGTATATTGTGGCTGTCAAAAGGCCATTAAGCTTTTAATGCATATTTTTTCTTCATTTGCCAGATACCCTTAATCACAGGCAGTATTGGAGGAATTAATTGCAAAATTAAAGTAAAAGAGAAAACCACTGATAGAACATTATTAAAAGGGATAAGAAGAGTCATTATGAAATATTAAGGCAGGAAGAAGTAAGGATTTGAAATGCAGCCCTGTCTTGTATATTCTTCAGGGCAAATCTTACCTCTTCCCAAGGATTACTTGTTCTGCTATATACTGATTATTAGTTTTAATAAAATATGGCATACACATAGGTCATAAATCTCATCTTATTTTTAAAATTTAGAATATTTTAAACTAAGCAAGTTAGGGAAGATTTTAGTTAAGATAAGGTAAGATCTAATTTAGTTGATATGTTACAAACGTGAAATGATATTAAATAAAATTGTGTACTCTCTCAACGTGTACAATTCTTTTTTTTGCCTCCAATATGCACAATTCTTTTCAGAAACAAGTGGAACTTGAGAAGTATATGATTCCAGGCAAGTGATGAAATAAAACAAAGACAGACTCTGAACACATGTGCAGTGTTTCTGGAGAGATGATTATAACTAGAGCTCCACAGACTCTCAGGGGAATAGAGAGAAAGATGAAACTAGAAGGTGGAGCTTATAGGTGGAACTATAGTAATTTCACCACCCCCAAAATAAGCGTAGTGAAGACGAAGGCATTCTGATCCCATGAAAATCTGCGTTGCTAGGTACAGCTCTGAGCACAAAGAGTATGTTTTAAAAGACTTATTGAGTGAATAATTTGTTCATTATAGGTTTTAGCATACATATATTATGAGGCAATATTATAAGTATACCTTTGTTTTCACAAACAAATGTTAAAAAGTTATATATGTATAATACAGCCATAGTATTCACAATTACATAATCACATGGCTAAAACCACATCTACAAAGAAAAGTGGTTATATATAAAGTGGCCAAGAATAAGAAGAGTAATCTATTTTAGTTAGAACCACAATACTGACCACCTACTCTAAGGAAATTTCCAAGGTTTAAATGAAGGTTATCAAACACTTTCTTAATAAAATAATTTCCAGTTTGAATAAAGTTAAATATAATTTAACATATTTGTATCATTAGACTCCTTACTCCCACTGACAGTATTTACAAGAGATTAACAGGCTATCATGTAACATAATTAAATAATTCTAAGAAGAACAGAGAATTATAAATAAAATATAAAGCAATTTTGAAACTCCAATAGTACTAAACTTTTTTTTTTTTAGAAATGAAAAAATGTAATTTCCCTTTAATGGGTTTCCAAATCTTAAAGTAAAGTGGATTCAAAAAGTCCTGTTTTTCATTTGTGGAATGAATTTTGATGGGATAAGTTGCATTTTTTCTTTTTTTTCAGTAGGCTTCATGCCCTGTGCAGAGCCCAATACAAGGCTTGAACTCACGACCCTGAGATCAAGACCTGAGCTGAGATCAAGTAAGACGCTTAACTAAGTGAACCAGGTGCCCTGGTTACATATTTTTAATACAGATATTTACAGTGTAGAATTTTGAAAAATACTAATGGGCTAGAGCAAAACCCAAGTCAAGTAGATATCTTATCTACAATGTCTGCATTGCTCTCATTTGTTATTTGATCTTTCAAGAAATACTTCCAAATTTTAAGCAGCATCCTAGATTTTATTTCATTAACCAAAAAGGAAGATGGCTCTGGAATATTTAGATTTGTTTAATAAACAAAAAAAATGTGAGCGACAGAAGAGTTTATTTGTATGCAGAAATAAATTCCCAAGCTATACACCCTTTCAACTTGTATCAGCTGTAACTGTCTATATCAAAACTCACAGAATTAAGTATTACTTGTCTGTATCAAAACTCACAGAATCACCTTCACAATCATGGTGAAACAGGAGAAATGTCAAAAATATACTTAAAATATTTTATCTATGGGTTTATATGTATATAGATTTCCCAAGTTTGAAGTGAATCCTTTGGACCAAAGACCTGTCTGGGAAACTCTATCTGTAGTTTCATGAGTATCATCTGCAAAGGATGGGAATTGAATTTTCAGAAATCAGCATCTTATTATTTAATATTAATGAGACATTTAGCATCAGGCTTGTGGGAATGATCGTGATTATTTTGTGATTTCTGGCTTATGTAAACTCTTGGTTTCCCTTGGATGCTGAAGTACTTATTTAAAATTGCCTCACTTGTTGCCATCATAAAATGTAACATGTCAATCTTTGAGAATGCTGTGAAAAGTAATTAGTTTTAAACTGTTAAGGACATTAAATTGAAAAAAAAATCAAGAATGACAAGAAGTATTATTTATCTTAATTTATATGAATTTGCAGCAAATAGGAAGGGCTGCTTTATTATGTGTCAATTAGGATTCATTCCTACGAGTATAAATCAGGTTTTGATTATCTTGCATATCAGGTGAGGAGAGCTTTCAAATTTGCAGCAAGGAAGAAGTTTGTTTGTCAGGTTTCTCTGCCTTGTCTTTTTAAAGTTATTTCTTGCAACATATTGCAAGTCAGGGCTTTGGAATACATTAGTTAAACCCTCTGAGACAAAGGATTAAATCCAACAGTTGAAACAGTAGACATAGGACTAACATTTCAATGTGAAAAGTATACAGGATTGAGCAGTATATTCAATTTCCTTAACAAAAAAACTAGTTGGATTAAATTCTGTTCCATAATAAATAAAAACACTTCACTTAAAATTGATTTTTTTTATATATTTCCACTTAAAGGTGAATTTAACTGTACGTTTTCAGCTGACTTTGCTTCTGTTTCTGAAACAGCACAGCTTTCAAGAATACTTTTAAGGGGAAATTAATGCTTTTAGCTGTGTGTATTTTGATGACTCAGCAAGAATACTGCTGAGTGCATGACACTTTCTAGAGCTCAAATCCAGTATTTAATGAAGTCTTTCCTAATCTCTTGGCAAGAGGAGGAATAACTGAATGTTCTCCTAAATTAACAACATAGGAAAGTGGAAGATGGTTCTTCCTTTATTGTGATTTCTACTCAGATATATTTATGTTTTTATGTATAACTCCATATTTTAAAAAGATTTTACAATCTACTTACAAATATTGGATATTGATAAAAATTTTTCTTCACCAGCAATATTATATAGCTATGGGAAATTCCTTTATTTTACAAGTAGACCAGTTATTTAAAATGATGATTCATACTCTATCATTAAAGAATCAATATTCAAATTTTGACTAATGTTGCATATAAATTCCTTGACAGTTGACTATACATGCTTAAATATTTTGTCAAATTTTTAGCATCTCATGAAAACTGGCATGTCAAAGATAAAACTATAGTATTGCTTTATGTAACACTTTTATTTGAATTGAATGTGAGTCATGTTTGGTGACTACTTTAAATGGAATTGGAAGGCTTTGTTTATATTCCACTTAGAATAATGGCAATCACCTCCTGTATTAGACTACTTTTCCATGCAAAGTATCATTTCCATTTGCTTTAAGTTTGCTTTCATCTATCCATTCACTCACTGAGCATATACTGAATACCTTACTAAAACAGAATACTATGAAGGAGACATACAGATGCCTAACACACACATGAAAAGATGTTCAATATCACTCATCATCAGGGAAATAGAAATCAAATCTGCAATGAGAGACCACCTCACACCTGTCAGAATGGTTAAAATCAACACCACAGGAAACAACAGATGCTGGCGAGGATGTGGAGAGAGGGAAACCCACTTGCACTGTTAGTGGGAATGCAAATTGGTGCAGCCACTCTGGAAAACAGTATGGAGGTGCCTCAAAAAGTTAAAAATACAACTACCTTATGATCCAGCAATTGCACTACTAGGTACTTACTAAAGGATACAAAAAATACCTATTTGAAGGGGAACATGCACCCCAATGTTTATAGCAGCACCATCAACAATAGCCAAATAACAGAAAGAGCCCAAATGTCCATCGACTGATGAATGGATAAAGAAGAGGTGGTTTATATATGTATATGTATTTGTATGTACACACACAAACACATACACATACATACATACATACATACATACATACATACAATGGAGTATTACTCCACCATCAAAAAGAATGAAATATTGCCATTTGCAATGACTTGGATGGAGCTAGAGAGTATTATGCTAAGAGAAATAAGTCAGAAAAAGTCAAATACCATATGATTTCACTCATGTGGTACTTGAGAAACAAAACAGATGAACATAGAGGAAAGAAAAAAAACAGGATGGCAAACTATAAAAGAGCCTCTTGACTGTAGAGAACAAACTGAGGGTTACTGGAGGGAAAGAGACCAGGGCAATGGGCTAGCTGGGTGATGGGCATTAAGGAGGGCCCTCATTGCGATTAACGGTGGGTGTTATATGTAAGTGATGAATTACTAAATTCTATTCCTGAAACCAGTATTATACTATATATTAACTAACTAGGATGTAAATAAAAACTTGAAACAAGAACAGCAAAACAAAAATCCCAGAATGATATTAGAGTACATGCAAATCTGTGGCTAATGCTGTCTTGCAGGGATAAGAAGAGTAAAATATAAGCCAGGTATTTATGACTTTCCAGGTTGAGCAGAAGTGCATTGGATAGCTCTGTGAAGGAAAAACAGTAATGAAACAACTGGAAGAGTATGAGAAATGAGAAGACTTGAGGGAGAGGCTGGTAAAATACATCTGTAAGATGATCAGGAATTCAAGAGATAAGTTTCATACCTTGAGCCTTAATGGCATTTGTTTTTTTTCTGTTCTTTTTACCAGTAGCAACTGATTCAGGACTTTGAGATGAGGAATAGAGGGTGGCAATATTTTACGATCTGTTCCCTCCTCCTCCCCTTCCTCCTCCTCCTCCCCCTCCTCGTCCTCCTCCTCCTTCTCCCTCCCCCTCCTCTTCCTTCTTCTTCTTCTCCTCCTCCTTCTCCTCTTCTTCTTTTAGTAATAGCAGCCTTGTGGAGAATGAGTATGAGTTGCGGAAACCACTAAAAAGAGAACTGGAGAACTCTCACAAGGAGTAAAGCAAGGTGATTCTAGGAACATGGTGATCAGACTGTAGCCTTTCCCTACTTCTTTCAATTCTATTTTATTTGCCTCTACTGAGCCAAGAAGGCTTGGGTTATATTTGGGACCTAGCAAAGAGAAATAGTGTGAGGCTTTTGGCACTGTAGCAGAGATGTGGAAGCCTTCCTTCCCCCACACCAGAAATGAGTACTCAGAGTTGTGTGAGGCTAGGGTATGCTATTGTTTAAAATATATAAGAAAAACAACCAGATAATTTGAGATGAACAAAAAATAATAATAAACCAGTAAAGAATATTAAATGTTCTGGAAAATAAGAAGAAAACTAGGAAGGGTAATATTGTCTCTGAGGCAAAAGAAATTTTGATCCAGAAAGAGTTGTTGCATAACGTACTTAGTTAAGTAACCTACTTGCCACTTAAAAGTCAACAAAGGTGCTTACAAGAGAAACCACCGGTCTTAGGAAATAGAACATTGCATAAGACTACCACAGGAGACATTTCCATAGAGAGGTAGGGGCTACATGGCTGTTGAAGCAACTGAAAGGTGAAGAAATATAAACAATGAATATGTATTATTTCAATAGAGTTTGCAGTGAAGTGCAAGTGGTAGGTAAATCAATCTTAAAGACGGCATAAAATAGAATGATGTTGGATTTTTACGTGAGGAAGATTGGAACATGTTACTAACTGAGAGGTGAGAGAAGGAAAGGCATTAATGCATGAAGTGATTACTTAATTGCTTGGATTTACAAAAGCTAAACCTCAAAATTCTAAGTCTGTAAATTGCCTAAATCTCACTTTTCACTACTGAGCATACGCACTTGTTATTAAGAGGAAAGGTATCCTGAAAATAATTTACCCTAAAATATACTTGTATATTTATGTGTCTGTGTGTATGTGGGTTTCCATTCAGACTTTTATTTATTCATTTTTATTTTTTTAATGTTTTTATTGTTTATTCATTTCTGAGAGAGAGAGAGAGAGAGAGAGAGAGCCCAAGCAGGGGAGGAACAGAGACAGGTAGAGGGAGACACAGAATCCAAAGCAGGCTCCAGGCTCTGAGCTGTTAGCATATAGCCCGACACGGGGCTCGAACTCAAGAACCATGAGACCGTGACCTGAGCCGAAATCGGAAGCTTAACCGACTGAGCCATCCGGGCACCCCAACCAATCAGAATTTTTAAATATAATTTATAGTGACTTCATGAGGATCTTGGATATTATTGTAGTGCACATTATTAGAATAATGTTACATTTTATACATGCAAGACTTGTCTTTGTTTTAAGAAAACATCTTTTTTCCCCCCCAAAGAACAAACATTAACCATTATATTGGAACAGTTTAAAGAGTTTCTGTTGGGACACCTGGGTGGCTCAGTCGGTTGAGTGTCCGACTTCGGCTCAGGTCATGATCTCACAGTGAGTTTGAGCCCCGACGTTTGGCTCTGCACTGACAGCTCAGAGCCTGGGGCCTGCTTCACATTCTGTGTCTCCCTCTCTCTCTCTCTCTGCCACTTCCCCACTTGTGCGCTCTCTCTCTCTCTCTCTCTGTCTCTCTCTCTCTCTCTCTCTCAAAAATAAATAAATAAACATTAACAAAATTTTTGAAAAAATAATAGAAACTAAAAAGTTTCTGTTAATTTCCCATATTTGGCTAAAGACAAATGTTTACTTTCACTTGACAGTGAAGATTTTCTAAATGAAATACATATATGTTTTAAAAAATTGAAACACCTTTTCATGAAAAGATTGGAAGTAATATTCAGATTTTATTTTATGGGAGAATATTTTCCACCCACTGGTTAATGATTGACTCAAAATAAATGGTAATCATAGCTTAAATTGATATTTCCTAACATAAGCTGACTGATAGCTATTAAAAAAAAAGACTGAGTGAACATTTTCTTTCCATGCCACCTATTTATGTCAAAAAACATTTTTAGAATATTTGCTGTGCTCACTGAAAATACAAACTTATGCTTATATTCTTTTGCAAAGAGAAATCTGTTAAATTGTTTCAATAACCGCATTGCTCCTCAAGTTTATATGAGCTTAAATATGGTGAAGTCTTCATCTGTAACTGACTTTTTATTCATGATTGATGGGTTTGGGTTTCAGTGTAATGAACTCATACCTACATTGAAAGAAAATAATTTAGTTAACTAGCATGATACCCAATTCTTTCACTTCTTATCATGTTCCAATTTATATCATTTAAAAATTAAGGACTTTCTCTTCCTTGCCCAAGATTTAGAAGAATCCTCCTAGTAGAAGTGAGATTATTTTCATCAGTAAAAACAATTGCCGGGATGTGTTTGGGAGAAAACAAGCAAACATAATATATGTCATTTTGGTTTAGCTTCTTTTATTGTTTTAGAAACAGTTTTACAAAGAAATTCTGAATACTCTATACAGTAACAACCAATATTGCCTTATAGTGATCTTTGTCTTCTCCTCACCTTCCAGGTGAAGCCATATCCATGTGATAGTGGCAAAGAGGGCAAACCAAACAGCAGGTTTATTTGTAGCTCTGACTCTCCTACCTGGATCCAAGGAATGAGAATTTCTACCTTTCATTCCTGCTCCCTGATTTCCTGAACTCCACTTCCAGCAGCCATGTTGTGGCATACACTGGGCAAGAGTGACTTTAAATTACTACGTGTCTTATTCAATTTCTTTCATAAGCTTTCTATGGTTTTCAATGTTCCGATCTCTTACCTCTTTGGTTAGGTTTATTCCTAAGTGTTTTATGGCCTGGGGGGCAATTATAAATGGGATTGATTCCTTGATTTTTCTGTCTGCTGCTTTATTATTAGTGTATAGAAATGCAACCGCTTTCTGTACGTCGATTTTATATGTGATTTTGCTGAATTCATGTATCAGTTCTAGTAGTTTTTGGTGGAATCTTTTGGGTTTTCCATGTATACTATCATGTTGTCTACGAAGAGTGAAATTTGATTTCTTCCTTGCTGATTTGGATGGTTTTTATTTCGTTTTGTTGTCTGACTGCTGAGGCTAGGACTTACAATGCTTTATTGAACAACAGTGGTGAGAGTGGATATCCCTGTCGTGTTCCTGACCTTAGGGAGAAAGCTCTCAGTTTTTCCCCATTGACGATAATATTAGCTGTGAGTCTTTTGAAAATGGTCTTTCTGATCTTGAGGTATGTTCCTTCTATCTCTACTTTCTTGAGGATATTTATCAACAAAGGATGCTGTATTTTGTCAAATACTTTTTCTGCATCTATTGAGAAGATCATATGATTCTTATCCTTTCTTTTATTAGTGTGATATATCATGTTGACTGATTTGCACATATTGAACCAGCCCTGCAGCCCAAGAATAAATTCCACTTGATTGTGGTGAATAATTCTTTTAATGTATTTTGGATTTGATTTGTTAGTATCTTGTGGAGGATTTTTGCATCAGGGTGATTGGTTTATAATTCTTTTTAGCAGGGTCTTTGGTTTTTAAATCAAGGAATGCTGGCCTAATAGAATGAGTTTGGAAGTTTTCCTTACATTTCTATTTTTTTGGAACAACTTCAAAAGAATAGGTATTCACTCTTCCTTAAATTCTTGGTAGAATTCCCCTGGGAAGCCATCTAACCCTGCACTCTTGTTTGTTGGGAGATTTTTTTATTACTGATTCTATTTCTTTAGTGGTTATAGGTCTGTTCAAATTTTCTATTTCTTCCTGTTTCAGTTTTGGTAGTTCGTATGTCTCTAGGAATTTGTCCATTTCTTCCAGATTGCCCAATTTATTGGCATATAATACTCATAATATTCTGTTACTATTGTTTGTATTTCTGCGTTGTGGTTAGGGATCTCTCCTCTTCCACTCATGATTTTATTTATTTGGGTCCTTTCCCTTTTCTTTATGATAAATCTGGCCAGGGGTTTATCGATTTTGTTAATTCTTTCAAAGAACCAGCTCCCGGTTTTGTTGATCTGCTCTACTGTTTTTTTTATTTCTGTATCATTGATTTCTATTCTAATTTTTCCCTTCTTCTGCTGTTTTGGGGCTTTATTTTTTGTTCCTTTAGGAATAAGGTTATCTTTTAGGCATAAGGTTATGTTGTGTAGTTGAAGACCTTTCTTCCTTCTTTAGGAAGGCCTGGGTTGCTATATACTTCCCTCTTATGACCACTTTTGCTATAATCCAGAGGTCTGGGACTGGATTGGAATAAAAAATGTTGTTAAAATGTTGATTCTACCCAAAACAATCTACACATTCAATGAAATTCTTATAAAAATAACACCATCATTCTTCACAGACCTATAACAAACAATTCTAAAATTTTTATGGAACCAAAAGAGACCCTGAATAGCCAAAGTAATGGTGAAAAAGAAAATTAAAGCTGGAGGCATCACAATTCCAGACTTCAAGCTGCATTACAAAGCTGTAATCATCAAGAGAGTATGGTACTGGCACAAAAACAGACCGAAAGATCAATAGAACAGAATACAGAACACAGAACTATACCCACAAATGTATGGCCAACTAATATTTGACAAAGCAGGAAAGAATATCTAATGGGAAAAAGACAGTCTCTTCAGCAAATGGTATTGGGAAAACTGGACAGAGACATGCAGAAGAATGAACCTGGACCACTTCCTTATACATGCACAAAAATAAACTTAAAATGGATGAAAGACCTACATGTGAGACAGGAGACTATCACAATCCTAGAGGAAAACACAGGCAGCAGCCTCTATGACCTCGGCCACAGCAACTTTTTCCAAGACATGTCTCCTGAGACAGTAAAACAAAAGCAAACATGAACTATTGGGACTTCATGAAAATAAAAACCTTCTGCACAGAGAAGTAAACAATCAACAAAACCAAAGGCAACTAATGAATGGGAGAAGGTATTTGCAAATGACATACAGATACAAGGTTAGTATCCAAAATCTATAAAGAATTTATCAAACTCAACACACAAAAAACAAATAATCCAGTGAAGAAATGGGCAGAAGACCTGAATAGACACTTTTCCAAAGAAGACATCCATATGGCTAACAGACACATGAAAAGAAGCTCAAGATCATTTATCAACAGAGAAATACAAATCAAAACCACAATGAAATACAACCTCACACCTGTAAAAATGGCCAAAATTAATAATTCAGGAAACAACAGATGTTGGCAAGGCTAAGAAAAGGGGAACGATTTTGCACTGTTGGTGGAAATGCAAACTGGTGCATCCAGTCTGGAAAACAGGATGGAGGTTCCACAAAAAGTAAAAATAGAACTATCCTACAACCTAGCAATTGCACTACTAGGTATTTATCCAAAGGATAAAAAATGCTGATTCATAGGGAAACATGAACCCCAATGTTTCTAGCAGCACCATCAACAGTAGCCAAATTATGGAAAGAATCCAAATGTCCACCAACTGATGAATGGATAAAGAGGAAGTGGTATATATAAGATACAATGGAATAGTACTCAGCCATCAAAAAGAATGAAATCTTGCCATTTGCAACAACATGGATAGAACTAGAATGATAATGCTAAGTGAAATAAGTCAGTTAGCAAAAGACAAATATCATATGATTTAATTCATATGTGTAATTTAAGAAACAAAAACAGATGAACACAGGGGAAGGGAAGGAAAAATAAGATAAAAGTAGAGAGGAATGCAAACTATAGGAGACTCTTAAACAGAGAACAAACTGAAGGCTGCAGGAGGGGTGCATGGGCTAAATAGTGGGAGGATGGGCTAAATGGTGATGTCAATATCCTAATAAAATTGCTTGAAAACAGTGATAAAGTTTTAAAAGCAGCCAGAAGAAAATGAAATCTTTACATGCAAAGAAACAAACAAATATAAAAAGTAGTATATATGCCTTGTTAGATTTTATGGAAGCAGAGGACAATGGAAGAGAATCTTAAAAGTACTAATAAGAAGAAAACAAAAGCAAACACAAAATCAGTCAAGCTCGAATTCTATACCCAGAGAAGATATATTTTGCAAATGAAGACAAAAATTCTCAGGGTTAACTCCCTCTTCCAAATGCTACTTATTTCAAAGTTAGATTAGTGAAATATTAATTGAAGATATGTGTTTGGATTAACAACTAAAAAGAATGATATCAGGAATTTCGTGGTACGTAAGGCTCTCTATCCTGAGATTCACAACATTTTCTTTTCTCAGATCACTGGGACTCATAAAGATGAGGACCTCATTTTAAACCTTTCCACAGGACAGATTGCCAGACAAAGTAAATGATAATATCAGGTAAAATTGAATTTCCAGACTAAACAAATAGACATTTGTAGAATAATGCTATCTCAAAAACTGTTCAAAAGAAAAAAAGAAAATCAACACAATAGAGAATATATATCAAGTGAACTAAAATTAGTAGAAAGGAAAGACCTAGGATTAGAAATAAATACACACAATGTAAGAAAACAGGAACAGATGCTAGCAATATCAAACAAGAATAAGAATTTTTTTTTTAAATCAAGATAAAACAATACGGGAAGTTATTTAAAATAAAGCATCACATGGCTAAGTGAAATAGTAGTATAATATCAAAACAGCAAATTAGTGAGGTAGATGATCAGATTAAGGAATTTTAAGAAGGAAGCACAAAGGGATGTAAAGGTATGTATAAAACATGGAGGGTATAAAAAGGAAGTTTCAATTCCTTGGTCGAAGACTTCCTAGAAGAAAAAAATGAGTAGGGGTGATGGAGAAGGGATTTTTTTTTAAATAAATAAATAAATAAATAGCCATATGATTTTAACCTTTGTTTAAAAAAATTCCATCACAGTTCAGTGAAAATATATACTTGGTATATGGGATTACGGTGGGAAATATTGACCTGAGAGGAATTTGTAATAGAGAAGTAGGTGAAAAGATACCAAGCATAGTTACTAGAAGTACCCAGTTAAAGTACAAATCCAGAAGAAGCTGTCCAGGTCACCCAAAACTGGTGAGCAATGAGAAAAAGAAATTAAGGTAAGAGGGACAAAGAAGGAGAAAAAAAAATCTTCAGAATTGGGATATGGATTATATTCTATTCCCAATATGGTAACTGTATCTAATGGTATAGGAGGGTATGACAAAGGAGAGTTTATCTTTAACTCTACCAGGTGCAATGGACATGATCCACTTCTGGTGGTCCTGCGAATAGAATATAATTTTATAGTAATCTCTGTATAATAAAAAATATAGGAATTTAAATAAATAACAATGAGTTAACTCCACATTGGAAGAGTATATGAGAAGTAATTTAAGAGTAGTATGCAATATAGACAGCAAATGAGATCATGAAAGAAAAACATTTCTCTGAATAAAGTTTTAAAAAATGAACTTGGATTTGAAAGCTTCAGAGAAGAAAGCATAACATTTCTGTATCCCGATGAAGAACCCCTTCTTTCAGGCATTAGAGCCTTCCACTGCTCGTTACCCAATGTCAGAAAGCTAGTATATATTTGTTTTCTATCTGTTTATAATGGTGGGATAATTCATCTAGTAGTTAACCAATTATGGAAGTCTCAATGAAAATTTTTAAGAGAAATGAGTGGAGAGGCAATTTTGAAGAGGCAACTGATCAATTCTGACCTGTATTCATGAGCCTCTCATGCCAGTAAAAGTTTGTCCTGATCTGATGTCACCCAACCCCCTCACCAGCAGTTTAGATCTAAGATATTTTACATATATCTAATTTCTGTGATAAAAAGATAGCAACTAAAAGTTATATCAAGCAATGCAGAACAAAAATGATTCTTTAGGGAAGGGAATTTCTTTGATGTAGAGGAAATTAGTGTTTATCTCAAAGCAATGGAAAAGAAATGCATAGCAAATTAAAATCGCCTTTTTCCAATCTACCTTTTCCTTCCTACCACCTTACCTTCCAGGTTGTACTCATTCACCCTACGCCATTTCAAGTAAATCTTCTTAGATATCCTCAAAGAGTTTTATTATCTCTTTATGCGATCCATGCCCACTCTTCTTCAACATTTCTCTAGGACTGATTTTGGGGAGGGAGATGACAGCTTTTCCTAGTTCACCATTGTGGCAGGAAATTAATGTGTTTTTGTTTTTTGGCTTTGTGGTTTGTTTGTTTGTTCTTGTTTTTGTTTTTTCGTAATTTCTTTTAATATTTTTTCTATAGCCCCTTTTAAAATCGGCCTGTTTATATTTCCCCAAAATTCATATGTTGAACTCCTAACCTCAAAGTGTGCTGATATTAGTAGGCGAAAGTCTTGGGGAAGTGATTAAGTCTTGAGGATACAGCCCTCATGAATGGGATTAGTGCTCTTACTAAAAAGGCCTCAGAGAGCTCTGTCCCCCTTTCAGCCATGTAGGGATCCAGTGAGAAGTCAGGAACCAGGAACAGATCCTCCAAGAGAACATTAGGATGCTGACATCCTAATCTTGGATTTCCATTCTCCAGGACACTGATCAAAAAATGTTTGCTTATAAGCCACCCAGTTTGTAGTATTTTGTTATAGCAATTTGAATAGACAAAGACAATGCTCAACATTCTATTTTAACTCCATCCATCATCCATCTTTGTAGATTTCTTTCAGCCTGCTACTGCAGTTTAACTTTATTTTCACAATGGTTTGCAACCAAGAAGAAGTGGTTGGCTAAGCTTTCAATAAAAAGGACTTTTATGCAGAGCATGACTTTCCCAAAATATACATGGTGAGGTCTGAGTCTATCAGGAGATTTACTGTAGATGTACTAGCATATGAATATTAAGAAGTTAATTTACATTGGGGCACCTGGGTGACTCAGCCAGTTGAGTGTCTAACTTCAGCTCAAGTCATGATCTCATGGTTGGTGAGTTCAAGCCCCACATTGGGCTTGCTGCTGTCAGCCTATCAGTGCAGAGCCTGCTTCAGATCTTCTGTCCCCCTCTCTCTGCCCCTCCCCTGCTTGTGCTGTCTCAAAAATAAATATTTAAAAAACAAAGAAGATAATTTACCTTTAAGCATAAGTAGTATTTTAAGGCACTTTTGAGGGAGAATGACTGATTAAGTTGACATTTTAGACAGATGTCTCTGGATTGTATGAAAAATGATTTGAGAGGAGCTGAATTAAAGAAAAGAGACCAGGAGGCACCTGGGTGACTCAGTTATGCGTCTGACTTTGGCTCAGGTAATGACCTCACAGTCCATGAGTTCAAGCTCTGCGTCAGGATCTGTGTTGACAGCCCAGAGCCTGCAGCCTGTTTCAGATTCTGTGTCTCCCTCTCTCTCAGCCCCTCCCCGACTCGTGCTCTGTCTCTCTCTCTCAAAAATAAATAAACATTTTAAAAACTTTTTAAAAAAGTACTTCATTAAAAAAAGAAAAGAGATCAGTTAAGTTGATGAGTGGTCGCATGTAGTTAAAGCAAAAAGATATGGAAGAATGGATTTAATTTCTGAAAAATGATTGATTAATTCATCAGAATTTGTCAATGATCAAATGTGAAAAATAAGGTAGAGAGAAAAACAAAAATAACCTTTGTGTTTTTAATTTGGATATTAGGATGCATAAGGGAGGTATCATTTGAAATAGAAAATACAGTACTTTTTATTTGTTGAGTTTAAACATCTGTGGAATATACAGGTGGAATCTTAGCCTTGTGGTTGCAGGTGGAAATTCAGATAATTTTGAGTTCAGTTATGACTCCCAAAGGATGTATATTAATGATCTTGCTATCTTATCAGGTTATTATTACCTGATCTTACTCTCTTAAATTCAGTATCCATTTTTTAAATGTTAAAATAGATAAGAGGAGATTAATGTTATACTTTTGTATTAACTACAACCAAATAAGAATATTTTGTATTTCTGTAATGAAACACCATTGTTTATGGTCCAAGATGAAACTAATTTAAATTTAATTATCTTTCATAGTAAGCATGAGTGCAGGAAGATATTACTTTTCAGATAGCTAGTGTAAAAAATTATTTTTATTTATATGAAGAAATATTCTATTTTTCTGAACATAAAGGGACAGCCATTTTGAAAACCTTGTAACACAGGTCACCAACAACCTTATTCAGCCAAGACTTCCAATCTTCTCATCTATGGATCTTTTTCATGTGGTCCTTAAGATGAAAAAAAATTATTATAAATTGGTTAGGCTTTGATTCTGCTTCCTGACATATAAAATGGCCCCAGAAGCCAATGGGAAAAAATTTAAAACCTATATAATCACATGTAGAAAATTGAAAGACAGTATACCATGAAAACAATAGTGTTTACTCCATAACATAAATATGGTTTCAAAGGCGAACTGTGTTATTGAAAGGTAAGTAAACCACAGCTCTTTTCTTTCTTTCTGCATGAGAAAATCTGATGGAAAATAACATAGCTGAAAAGGGATAGTGCTCTATTAAAAACATTTTCAAGATTCCTGTCTCTTTAACTTCAGTCCATCCTGACACAGCATACCCTTCAGAATAGACCCTATTATGACTTTTCTGACATTGTGACATTACATCTTGCTTCCAGCTGTTTTGAATATTCCAAAAGAATATTTTTAGAGATAAGATACAATTAGTAGTGCCAGAAACTCTCTCCACATGTAGGCAGCATAGATTATAGCTGAAGAAAGGTGGGCCAATCATAGTTTAGCTGTATCATTATCTAGGCCTCAGGGATAGCTACAAACCCGAGAATCTCATTGACAATTTAGTTACAGAGGACTTTGTTATGAGTTTAAATTGGCCAGGATAATGTACATGACAAGTCTTTTTAGCTAAATGTTTAAGCTCCTTTAATCACAGAGTATGAGGAATAATTCCAGTATGTTTAGAAACTCAGAAAAAAGTCTGGAAGAAATAGCACATTTTGCAATGTATTCTGAGGGCAAAAGCTACATGACCAGATTAATGAAAGCAGACAAGCAATATTCCTATATATTCAGAGTCAAAAAAAGGTTTTATTTCCTTCTCCCTGCCACTGAAGTAGCTTGCCAATGAAAGAATAAAAAAATAAATAAATAAATTATTTTTAATCTTACATATGAAATTATTTGAAAATACAGTGAATACATTTAAACTGCTTATCATCCACTGCTATTCCTTTAAACTCCCCTAAACTCTGCAAAAATTCATCTAGACATTAATTCAAGAAAAATTTAAACAATTTTGGAATATCAAGGTATATTAAGAATAGAGTTATTAGAACAGGAGACAAAAACTCTACTTGTATTTTATATCTTATTTTCTTAGGATAGGAAATGCAGCAGGCAGAAAACTTTAATGGGGAAAAATGGAATTATTGCTAGAAGGCTTTGTTTTAAGGGCCAAGTCCATAATTTACTAGCTGCTTGCATTCAACAACATAATTTCTAAAAATCATAACTTGATTTTTATCAGAGTATTGCTGTGAAAACCAGGCAAGATTATGAAAGTTCTTTTCAATAACAACAAAATATAGAAATTTAATTACTATTAACAAGTATTTTTCCAAGTGCCAAAGGAACATTAAATTTCCATTATACCTTATTTCCTAAATTTCCTATTCATACCTAAATTTCCATTCCACCTTATAATGTTGTTTTTTTTTGCCTTTATTCTATTATTCAAATACAATGTGTTTTACTGGTTACAAAAAATTAATATTAATTTGTAAAACATTACTGCTTATTTAAAAACTTGGGAGGATTTCGTTACCACTATCATATTTGGAAGCATTTTATTTCCTTTTTATTCCTTTCTTTCTATGATATAAACCTTTCATTAGTTGGCTAGGTATTACTTTTATGAAATTCTATTAACACTGCTGGCATAATTTCTAGGCAAGAGATACTTATAAAGAGTTATCCTTGTGTTATTCTTCTGCAATGCTTGCCCCCACCAAGTAATGCAATAGTTTAATGCAGTGCAATAATGGCGAATTGCGAGTGTTTTTATTCTAGTTCTTGTGAAAAGTAAGTGCAACTTATATCGAAAATATCCCCTGGAGGTTGTCTTGGAAAACTTTTATTTTTTCTGTTTTGTTTTTATCATGTCCTTATAGGAAATGGCAGTAATAATCATAACAATAGCAGGCAATATTTATTGAACATATACTATGTGTTCATACTCTTCTAAAGGCTTTGTATACATTGTCTCATTAATACAAAAGATTACATGATAGAGAACCAAAAACTGAGGTTTAGAAAATTTAAATTACTCAGGGATATAATCACTTAAGAGAGAGGATTTTATCTAAGGTCCGTCTGATTCCAGAATCCTTGTGCTGGTAATGACAGACTGGCACGCATAGGAGACACTTATCTTTAATGGAATTGAAATGTGATTGGTGGAAGTTCATGAACACATATATCAAACTACAAGGGTAGTAATGCTTTATCTATCAAATTGAGAAAGGCCAGGAATTAAAAAAATGTGTCATATCAAATTTACCTTGAGTATAATATTTCAATATCTTTCAGCATATTCTATTTTAGTATTGTCCCTCTCATCTTTTTTCTATCTTTAGAATTTAGTATGGTCCTTGCCACGATGAGTAGTCAGTAACTGTTGTCAAATCAGAACTTGATGTGCTGGTTGCTCTCATTTCTCCTGTGAGAAAAATACAAAATGTGCTGAGGTGGATAGAAGGACAACACTAAATTGAATACCTACTAAATTGCAAGCACATGTTACACATCATTGCATTTGGTTTGCATCACAGGCAGTGAGGTGGTTATTTTGAAACCTCATGTTATGTGAGGAGTCATTTGCTTAAGCGAGCACGTTTGGCTATTGAAGGAATCGGGATCTGGATCCAGGTCTGTTTAATTACAAATCTAATAGTTGTCCAAGTAGTCTACACAAACTTGTAGGAGTTAAAGTGTTTCTTTGCCTCACTGGCCTGTTTTTGTCTCTATGCCGTAGCTGATGGAAAGTTTACAACGCTTTATTCTTCTTTCAGGTGACGGACATTTTGAGGATAGATGGGAGGGTAGTATCCTTGATGCACGCACAGTGATCTCTCCCTACAGGGTACATATTTCTTACTTTTGCTAACATGGAAGACTTTCATTTGTGGATGTAGCCAAGTCAGCTTTCCAACTTGAAGGTCAGAAAATCAGACTCATCTTTTAGAAATGGGTCTGCCTGCCTCCCTCAGCTTTGCTTTGCTGATAAGGCATGATTAACTTTCACAGAATCACCTACAATTATTTTTTTTTACCCATTTCAGTAAAAATAAGTCAAATAATAAGGGGTTTTGGTTATATTTTCTGAGAGCATTTCCACAATTATTCTACTCATGCCTAGCAATAAACTCCCCGCCCCTTTTTCTTTCTTTTGGCTCAGGAGTCACATTTCAGTGAAATATTCAGAATATCTAATTAGAAAAGCAAACTGCTTTCATAGATGTGAAAAATCTATGGCATATTTTCTCTTGGGATATAAAATTTAAATTACTGTGCTGAGGTATGTGATTCTGGCTCTTTTATAATAAGCAGGTTATGTGCTAAAAAGAAAAGAGCAAAAATCCCTGAAGATTGACCTTGGTTTGGAAAGTTGTTTTTTTTTTTTTAATATACAAAGTATCATGCTATACCATGTAATTTTATGGAAATTTGATACCAGGCCTTATTTAATTTATACACTAAGTTATGATAACTCTAGGCTTTCTAGTCTGATTTATGCTGGAGGAACTGTGGGAAAAAAGGACATTATTTTGTGGTCATGCTCAGTAATTGCTACATGCTGTAAAGATTGTGCTATGGTAAATCGAAATAATTACAAAGTTATCTATACAATATGACATGCTTTTTATTCTCCTGGGATGGTGCACCAGACCAGAAATTCTAAAATTTCACTTAAGCTGATAATATCCCTCCAATTAATTGTGAAATATATTATCACCAGGCAAGAGAGAACACCAAAAGTGCAGTGAAAGAACTATGTCCTAGATTTGTGAAGCGTATGATGGATGAGAAAAGACTCACCTTGCCTGACCCAGGAAAGTGCGATAGCTATTAGGATATATGGGAACTTGTCATTCTGTATCTTATATTAACTAATATGTAATATATGTGTCTCTGGAGAAATTTCACACAAGAACAGTAAAATTATGAGACACTGTCAAGTCTAGCAGAGCAAAGGTTGTAAAAAATGATTGTTCTAAAGATTTTTTCTTTTTTTCTTTTTATCATTTTTTACTGATATTTCTTTCACGTGTTTGCCATTACTTACACCTGCATTACTGATTACTTAATTGATGAACACATTGCTTTTCCAAGTGTTTATTGATAGTTCATAGGTCAAAATAGGATACACAAATTTGCCCATTCTTGATGACAATAGATGGTATAAATCTATATGTATATATATGTGTTTATATATATATGTATATATGTGTGTGTATATATATATACATATATATATAAATATACATATTTTAGAGAGAGCATGAATGGGGGAAAGAAGCAGAAGGGGAGAGAGAGTGAGCATGAATGGGGGAGAGAGGCAGAAGGTGAGAGAGAGAGAGAGAGAGAGAAAGAGAGAGAGAGAGAGAGAGAGAGAATCCTAAGCCAGTTCCACGCACAGCATGGGGCTCATTGCAGGGATTGATCCCATGACCCTAGGATCATGAACTGAGCTGAAATCTAGTGTTGGGCACTCAACCAACTGAGCCACCTAGGCACCCCAACATCTATATTTAAAGAAATATTTACCTGGAATCAAGCTAAATCCAATAGTAAAATAAGTATTTAGGTACACACACACACACACACACACACACACACCCCCAATGAAAATTTATTTATGAGGTCCATATCATTCCTTTCCTCCAATGCTCATTTATGGGCATGAGATTTATAATCATTACCAAGGTTTACAATGCCTGTCTCCAATCACACCTTCTTCCTCTCTTCTCCATTTCTATGGTTCATCCAATCATGTTTTTTCTAATGGGTGAACATGCCAATATATTTCCTTCCATAATATCTTGGGTCTTGCTGTTCTCTCTGCTTGGAAAACCCCACTCCAAAATTTTATATGGTGTGTCCTTCCTGTCATTCAATTGTCAGTTCATCTACTACTTGCTAAGATACACCCAACTTAAGTTTGCCTTCCATCATCCCATGACATAATTTTTAAAAAAAGAATTACCATTATGTATTATTTATAGTACTTATCACTATCCTAAATCCTCACCTTTGTTTTAGTTGTGGATACACAATTAGACTTGAGTCTAACACAACACAAAGCATTAAATACTTATATCAGTTGCTTTATGTCAGTAATCATTGATGGACACTAAAATGTGTAAGTAAAATTTTGATGAGATACAGGAGAATTATGGAGACTCAATCTGTCCCCTCACAAATTAATTATTGATGTCAAAGAGACAAAATGTCACATCACCAGTAATAGAATCGACTGGAATTATGATCCTCCTGATATGATCCACTGAGAAGGATCAAATACCATTTTGATGTTGCTTCAGCCAGAAATGTATAACCTAAATCTAATAATGAAGAAACTCCAGATATACCCAAATTGAGGGACATTCCACAAAATTGGGTTCTGTAAAGTCTTGAAATACAAAGAAGACTGAAGAACTGTTGCCAATTAAAGTAGATTTAATTGAAAGATAACAGTTTTCTAAAGAAAATACGGATACTGAATATTAATCAATTTTGCCTTTGGTAGGCTACCCTGTAGACCAGGACTAGTAGTCCAATATGAGAAAGCGAAATAATTGAAGAATTGCTGGCAATTAATGGATCTGACAATTATTTACTGGGCGCATTTGCTTATCTCATTGACTTCAATTTAACATCATCAAAATGTAATTAAGTTCCAAATAGAATGTATGTTGAAAATTGTGGGAGACCACGTGTTTTCGTGCATGAGGAGGTAATTCTTCTCTCATGGAACTTAGAATATACTTCTTTTATTTAGCTATCTCATCAATTATTACAATCTTATAATCGTAATAAATTGTATGCTGTTTTTCTCTTTGGAAACATTGAAGACTAATTAGTTTCAAATTCTATGGTGTGTGATATTTGGAATCTAGAGTTTCATTCTAAGGAAGGTGGTAGTATAGTGGGAATGATAAGTAAGAAGATTATTAACCATTAAATAGAAAGCCCACTGAAGTCGATGTCACTGCCAGCATCTTCTTCTGCAAACATTTTCAGGTCCTATAGGCCTGTTTCATTTTTTCTCATCATTTCTGATACTAACTGACAAATCTCTTGTTGGATTTTTAAGATTAATGGATCAATCATTATGTGAATTATGTACATAAAGAACATATACATTGCTCTCACATTTTGTCTCATTTCAACCCAGATAGATAGTTCAGAGTGAGAGACAAAACTACAACTTGATCAAGTGCTTACTGTACAAGATTTCAAAGACCTGAGCTGAAAGACTTTTCTGAAAGCAGAGGCTTGATTCTCTAAGACTAGTGATCATAAAGCAAAAGAAAGCACAAGAAGCGAGGTCAGAAATGTAACAGGGTGAAAAAAGATGCTGAAGTACCTTCGTTGAACCCTTTTTGCATCTGGACCTAGAAAAAGTGACTTAAGCTCACCGAAGCCAACCATCAAGCAGAGATTGAGAAGTGGTCTGGAAAGCTTCTGAGAAAGAGTGTTGGGTGGTTTAAGAGGTAGCAAAGCAAATGGAGGCAAGTCTGTAGCAGTGAAAGGACGGGTCACTTTTGGTCTCAGAGCTACTAAAGAATCCTTAGGATGAAGAGGTGCTGACTCCAGATTAGTTAACATCTATAATGAGGACAATTAATCAGACACTAATAGGCATTACATTGACATGGATCAGTTCCCACAAATGTAGAGCAACAACCAACTTCATAAATCAGAATGGAAAATATCTACATGAGCTGCCAAAGAGATTTAAAAAAAACATCATGTTTCTCTATAACTTCTTATTATGACAAAAAATGTATGCTAATATTTCTATTACAACATATTTAAATTTAATTTTTATTTAAAATTTGTTGTGTTTCGATGAACAGACTGTTAACTCCCACTAGGCAGAGAGGGAGGCTTCTGCCTCTTTTAGAATCTTTCAGTGTTTTAAATTTGTTATATAGCCTTCTAACTCTCCTCCTTATTCCACTCTTTCCTCCTTTAACCTGTTCTCCATATGGCCCAGTAGAATAATTCTTTTGACACATGAATGTTTCATTCCACTCTCTCTAATTTCTGATTTCTGGTGTAATGATCTACACTTCCTATTTTGACCTGGAGGTAGGGCAACCATATAATTTATCATTCAGACCCAGGGCACTTTTGAGAGAGAACAAAGAAGCCATTGAAAATTGTGAAGGCATAACATAATTAATGGGTATCTTAGGGAAATTGAATGTGTGTCCTTTCCAACCTCATCTGCTGACAACCTCTGTCATTCTGGTGTCGCTTACCTAGTAGCTGCCATGTTGTGGGCATGCCATTGATAAACAGCTGTTAAATATACGAGTGAATAAGTAAATATATTTTAAGTCTGTGCTGAAAGACTATGGATTCCAATTTTCCAAAAACATCACTTAAGTTACTTTAAGCTCGTCTTCAGAGTCTTTTAAATTTATTTTTATACTTTCCCTCCAGACCTATATTTATCTATGTGCATATTAGTTTCTTTGTTTCCAAGTTTTTATTTATTATTTATTTATTTAAATCCCACCCCCAAGTTTTTATTTAAATTCTAGTCAGTTAACATCAGTGTAATATTGGTTTCAGGAGTAGAATTCAGTGATTCATCAATTACATATAACACCCAGTGCTCCTCACAAGTGCCCTCCTAGTTTCCAAGGCTGCCGAGTGCCGCAAGCCGAGGGTCTTACACAACAGAAATGAATTATCTTACATTTAGGAAGGACAGAAAGAAGTCAGAGATCAAGGTGTCTGCAGAATTTGTTGCTTTGGAAAACTCTGAGGAAGAATCTGTCCCATGCTTCTCCCTAGCTTCTGATGATCTGCTGGTCATCTTCGGCACTCCTTGGCTTGAAGCTGCCTCACCCAATTTTGCCTTCCTCCTCATATGGCCTATCCCTATATAATTATCTGTCTCAGTGTCTAAATTTCCCCTTTTTATAAGAGCATAGTTATATTGTAGACAAGCAAGCAAACAAACAAACACACAAAGAAACATGGTCATATTGGTTTAAGGCTTACTCTAATGACCTTAACCCATAACTTGATGACCTGCCAAGTCCCTATTTTCATATAGGGCATTACTCACAAGGCCTGAGGTTAGGGCTTCAACATCGTTGTGGGGACACAATTCAACCCATAACAATATGCATACAACTAGAGTATTTTTTTATTTTAAAAATAGTTAATCTTGATAAGAAGAACCCTTGGAGTCAGGGAAAAGTTTATTATGTGCTATTTTGCACCGGAATCCTTTGTTTGCAAGCCTCAGATAGCAAAGTAAGACTACATTTATTTTAAATAAATATGTTTTAATATGTGTATGCGTGCTTTGAGTGTATGTATTTTGATTTAGGGGATCCAAGTAGTAAAATTAGCTTCAAGTAGAGCTCAATCCAGAAACCGTCAATCTGTAGCAGTCGACAAGGAGGTGAAACACAGCTCCTTCCTTATTTAAGGCTGACTGAAAGGGGTACCTGGGAGGCTCAGTCAGTGACCTACTTTGGCTCAGGCCATGATCTCATGGTTCAGGAGTTCAAACCCTGCATCAGACTCTCTGCTGTCAGCACAGAGCTCACTTTGGATCCTCTGTCTCCCTCTCTCTCTCTGCCCCTCCTGTGTGTATACTCTCTCAAAAATAAACTTAAAAAAATAAGGCCAACTGAGAATATACTGTAGTCCTAAGGCTATTGAGACAGCTATAACTTACCTCTATATTAGGAGATTTTCTGTATGTTCCCTTTTGCACCAGAATTTGTGTATTTGTATACATGAGTACACTTTAGTTTCATTAAGATACTTGAAGAATTATCTTTAATTATGGCAAAAGGATTACCACCAACTTCTGAAATAAGACCTTAATAGGTTTTGAAGGGGAAACTGGGAAAATAGGGCAATACACCTGCCTTTGCTTGCGTATTTCCTTGTAAGCTGGTCAAAGAAAGACATTGTTTTTATGTGTGTCCTCTGCATGTATTTTCATGTGATTGTGCCAGGGGTCAGGGAGTGGAAGTGGGATTTGATGGTGCACTGTGGATTACTGGGGTGTGAGAGAGTACAGAAGAAGGACATAAGTAAGATAATAAGAAAAGAGAAACAAAATACAGATAAGGAGTGCTTACACCAAACCCCACTGGATTGATTCCATTTAGGACTGTTTCCCTGAGGTGTAGGTTCTAGGTGTGTTATATATGCCCCATGGAGTCACATCATGCATGCCATCTCTGATTTGAAAAAGTTATAAAGGGGAAGAAAATTAGTTGAGGGTAAGGAGACCTTTTTTTTCTCTCTCTCTCTCTCCCTATGTCTCTCTGCCTCTGCCTCTGTCTCTCTCTCTTTTTCTCCCCCAGCTGCCTCGCCCTCATTACAACTGGGCAGTACCTTACAAAGAGCAGTGGCTGGTAATTGCTTATAAAATTACATTTATTAATTAGTGTAAGCTTTCTTTTTTTTAAGTTTATTTATTTATATTGAGAGAGAGAAAGAGAGAGAGAGAGAGAGAGAGAGAGAATCCCAAGCAGGCTCTGTGCTGTCAGTGCAGAGCCGGACGCAAGGGCTTGATCTCAGGATCTCAGGAAACTTGAGATTATGACCTGAGCTGGTATCAGGAGCTGGAAGCTCAACCAACCAAGGTACCAAGGCTCCCCAGTGTGGTCTTTCTTAAGGAGGAATTTAAATCTCATAAACTCCTTAAAATTAAAATTTTGTGTCACAATATTTAGTTGTTTCTTTAAAAATTACTTACTAACAATTTAATTAAAGGCCAAACACACACACACACACACACACACACACACACACACACACAGACTCCCAAGCATTGGTGTGCTGGAAGCAACTTGTACTGTTATTAGAGCCAGAGCTGTTGGTCGAATTGTCAGATATTTGTGGGACAGTTGTTAAACACAGCTATTATAAAATTTACATGAAATAGGTTATACTTAAAACAGTAATGATAAATACTCAAAACCCATCACTTTATAATTATTTCCCACATACTGCTCAAAAAGACTGCCGATTCCTTAGTAAACATCACGGGTAGTAACTTCAAGAGCTCTGATAATACATTGAAATTCTCACCTGTGATGTTCACTAAGGAAGTTCCAGAATGCTCCACAGGAAGTATCGTGATGCTGTGAGCTGGATGACTTGAGGGTAGGCATGGGAGGAATGATGTGTTTGTTTTTCTTTATTGTTTGTTTTATGTCTACAAAAAAAATTAGAAGAAAGCACAGAGAGTTCTCATACACCCAGGCACACAGATTTCCCTATTAGGACAATTTTACATTAATATCCTACATTTGTTATCATTAATAAGGCAACATAGATACGTTATTATTAACCAAACTCCATAGTGCGTTTATACCTCTTTAATTTTTACCCATTGTGCTTGTTCTATTTCAGGATCCCAGTTAGGATACCACATTATGTTTAGTAGTCATGTCTCCTTAAGACTCTCTTTCCTATGACATTTTCTCAGACTTTATTCTTTATGACCTTGACAGCTCTGTGGAGTACTGGTCAGTTATTTTGCATAGGATGTTGCCCTACTGGAATTTTTCAAGTGCATTTGTTAAGATACGGCTGGGGTTATGAGTTGGGAGAAAGCCAGAGTAAATTATCACTTTCAACACATCATATCAAGGTTATATATTATCAACATAATTTATGGTTTGATCACCTCAGTGTCAGTTTTGCCACTGTAAAGTTACTCCTTTTTATCCCTTGGAATAGTGCTATTCCTTGAAAGGAAGTTGCTATGTACTGCACTTATCTAAGAAGTGGGAGCCATGTTCCTCCTTGTGTAACACAGATTTTCTACATTAATTTTTGGAATTTTTCTGGATGGCGGAATTGTCTTTTATGCATATTTATTTATTTATTTTATTATTTATTTGTATCAATATGAATTCATTGATATTTGTGTATTTTATCCTTGAGATAATAATACAGTATTGTTTCTTTTATATTTTTGCTCAAATTGTTGTAGCTTTGGCCATTGGAAGATCTTTCAGATGGCTCCTGTGTGCCTTTGACATATCCTGATCAAAGTGTGTGTGTGTGTGTGTGTGTGTGTGTGTGTGTGTGTGTGTGTATGTGTGGGTGCATGTGCTTACACTGAGCCCTTCTTAGTTTATGACACCACATGATACTCTAGGCTTATCTTGTGTGTTGTTTGTTCCAACACTAGAATTAGCCATTTCTCCAAAAAGACCAGTTCCTTTTATTGGAGAATGGTATTAGACACCAATAAATTCATGTAAGATGTGCTTAGCTATTAAGCCACTGTTTCTTTTAAGATCTCTCAATGGACAGAGAAAAACATAACTGTATTTATACTAACCTGTGTATATACAGCTATCTATGTCTCTAATCACCTGTGTCTATTTTAAGCTAAAAATGAGTTCACACTAATGTTTCCAACTCTAACCAATTACTACCTGGATCATTTTAGCCTCATTCACTTGCTGAAATGAGTTGTTTTATAGTTTAGATACAAACAAATTTTGATTTTTATTTCTAAATGAGGTTTAAAGTACCTAACTATGGTGTAAAGGGTTCAGTTGTTGGATGTGACTGAAGCAGTTAAAGGAAAAGACAGACAGCCTCAATACCACAAATACATATTTTTTTCTTTAAAAGTCCATAAAAGGGGCCAAAAGTTACTTGGCGGATCACATTGAGTACCTAAAATTATATGCTAATAACCAGAATCCCAGAATCTTAAATATAAGAGAATCCAGACTGGAACACCATCTCCACTACTCAAATAAACATTATTTTTTTATTTTACCATTTAGGAAACTGGTATCATACCACACAGAAAACCTGTAAATAATAGATACTAGTGTATAAATTATTCTGTGTGTATAAATATATATATAAAATATGTGTATGTATTTGTGTATGTTCAGGCAATTGTGTGTGTGTCATTTCAGAGAATGTGACTTATTTCAATAATTCTTAACAAATCTTTTATCATTTTTATAAATATTATAGTTGCTAATTATCAAGCCTCCCCAGTTATAATAATATAGGAATACACAGTTTTATCTATTACACTATTTTGATTATCAGAATAAAAAAGGTCAAGTAAGGCCCCTAGAGAACCTTAGATTAGAGAGGATTATTTCTGCCCATATGTGCTACCTACTTAATGAGCAGGATTTACTATGGGGAAGTAAAATATTTGGACTTGAAATTAAGAATTTAATTGCATTAACACTTTAGTTCCTCTGGGCTATGGAGATTATTCTAATATGTAAGATATCAGCTACATCTGCAGAACAAGCTTTCCCCCTGTATGGTTCAGGGTATTAGGGGATCATGGACTTGGCTTGTCTAAACAAGAGCAAACAAGGAAAAATTAGCAGCCTTGTTTATTTTTATCTAGGCATTCACTGAAATAAGAAAATTGTGTATAAAAAGGCACTAAGTAGTAAAATGCTAAGTGATAGTAAGCAGCTTATATTTGTAAAGGGAAGGGAACCTATTAATTTTTCACAAAATAGTGCGTATAATTAAATATAAAAGTGGTTGTCCTGATTACAAAATAAATAATATATTTAATTAAACATTTTAACTGAATTTTGTCTAAATTATTTGGATTTCTGAAAACCAAGCTAAAATGGAAAATTATGTTACTCTCATAAGATCTCATCTTCCTTATTATCATATAAAAATTGCGTGCAGAGTAAAGATTATATTACTAGATTATTGAATCACTGCCTCTTTTAAATTCTTACACTTACTTCATATACACACACATACATACACACACACATACAATCCACATTTAGGAGAACGATATATTATGATATTGATTCCTTTCAGCCTAGAGAAAATAGCATGGAGAAAAACGTGAAATGGTGTACAGAACCAAGAATTGGAAAATTGAAACATTTTGTCATATGTTTATGAATCCAAAAATGAATAGGTGGCTCTATAGAGGGTCTCCGTGTTTAATACATATAGGCTTTATGTACAAAAACAGGGAAGCTGCCTATCCCCAATGTATCATCACCTCAGATTCACTGCCCTGAACAGCATCATACTTCCTGTGAAGCACCATAAAATTTCCTTTAGAAATTTTTTAAGAAAAAAAATTCTAGGCGCTCCTGAGTGGGTCAGTCAGTTGGGCATCCAACTTTAGCTCAGGTCGTGATTTCACAGCTCTTGCGTTTGAGCCGAATGGAAGACTCTGTGTTGACGGCTCAGAGCCTAGAGCCTGTTTCAGATTCTCTGTGTGTGTGTGTGTGTTTCTCTCTCTGCCCCTCCCCTGTTAGGGGTCTGTTTCTCTCTCTCTCTCTCTCTCTCTCTAAAAATAAGTAAGCATAAAAAAGAAAGAAAAAAACTCTAAGGAATGCCTCAGAACTTTGTCTATATTAAACATTTCACATGGGTGGGCTGGGAGGTCAAATGGGTGAAGGTGGTCTAAAGGTACAAACCTTCAGTTATAAAATACATTAAGTCATGGGGATGTAATGTATAACATGGAGACTATAGTTAATAATTTGTATTGCTTATTTGAAAGTTGCTAACAAAATAGGTCTTAAAAATTCTCATCACAAGAAAAATAAATTCTGTAACTATGTGTAGAGATGGATGTTAACTAGACTTACTGAAGTAGTCACTTGACAATATACACAGATATTAAATCCTGTTGCACACCTAAATTGATATAGTGTATGTCAATTATATCTCAATTTTAAAAATTTCACATTTAAAATTGGGACGATTTTAATTAGACTGTAGAAGACAGAATATACTAAAAGAGAAGAAAGCAAATATTACAGCTCTTCAGTGACCATAACTATGGTGTATGAAAGAAATGATCATTGTGATAGTTTCTTATCTGGAATTTCAAATTGTTTTCTGTTGTCTCTCTAATCAATCTCCTCCTCTCTGGTAAATCAAACCTATAGATGTGTTGTTTAAGATGAGACTTAACAATTAGTACTAAACTTAATGCCTGACTGTGTCCTATATAAATGGGTTGTCTAGGTCTCTTAAAAGTATCAGTTTTTTTGTGTTTATTTTTAATTGCCCCACCATAATTGGGCATTGTAACATAAGCCACATGAGTCCTTTGCCAAGTAAGAAAATTAACACCCACACATTATTATCCACATTATATTTATGTATTTACAATATTTCTATCGTGTCTTTTATGAAAGAGAATCTCAGAGTTTCCAAAATCTACTGAGCATTGATTGTAGATCAAAGCACCACGTCCCTCTTTTACCCAATTTTCTACTGTGTGTACTAGATCTAGAGTAGGACAGCATTAACTGGAAATGGAATGGAGATCAGGACACGGTTTCCAGGAAGTAGCTTTCTGGTTCAAAATTTTAAAGAGGGTAAATCTCATGTTAAGTATTCTTTCCACAAACAAAACTAACACAACATGTAGACACACACACACACACACACACACACACACAGGGACTCAAGGAAACTTTTGGAAGTGATGGATATGTTTATTACCTTGAATATGAAGCTGATATCATGGGTGTATGCATATGTTAAGTGCATCAAGTTGTATACATTATGTTTTTGTTGTTTAACAACTATATCTCAATAAAGTTGTTAAAACAAAACAAAGTAAGAAGATGTGGTTATGTAGAAATTGGCTTCTTTTGTTCTTATCAGAATCTTCTGACTTATTGGAAGATTACTAAAAGGAGGCTGCATTACAAGCAAGACAAGCAATCAAGACATACAAAACTTCTGATTATAATAGAATGCTATCTTAATATTGAAAGTTACTATATTATTTTGTATTCCTTGTTCTAGCAGCCCTCAGTTCCTTCATTTTTTTATATTGTCCTAACTTTCCCTTAGGGATCTATGATTTACATTCTCCTTGAATAACATTAAAATTGTTGGTCATGGGGTAAGCCAATATATTTTTTCTGACATCATTAAGATGAAACTGTGTGGCTCTATAAGTAATTATAATAGTGGCACACTGAAAAAAATTGTTTATGGTTTTTTCTACCCAGATTAGATTAAGGAAGTCAAATATCATTTTCCATCCTACACAATGTTGGTTCAAATTTTCCCTAAATTCTGTTATCTATTTCATACTATGAGTAAGCTTCAATACATTTTTTGTTTTTAATTGAAAAAAAAATTCCTGACATATAAGGCCCAAAGTATCCTATAGGTGGCTCACTGCATGAACTGTGTTGAAACCTTTGAAGATTTGGGGCACTTGGGTGGTTTAGTTGGTTAAGCCTCCGACTCTTAATTTTGGCTCAGTTCATGATCTCAAGGTTCGTGAGATCAAGCCCCACATCGGGCTCTGTGCTGACAGCATAGAGCCTGCTTGAGATTCTCTCTCTCCTCTCCCTCCCCTGCTCATGCTCACTCTTTTTCTCTTTCAAAATAAGTAAAATAAATATTAAAAAAAACTTTAAAATTTTAAATAATATAAATATGTAATTAATCATTAAATTTTTAATCAAACTCCTTTATTAAACTATCTGCTTTCCTGAATTTTATCTGCCATCAAGAAATCTTTTTCACAGATCCTTGGCTTAAGTTTGAAATTATTGGATTTTTCATGGACTTGATTCTTTCCTGACTCTGACCAGTTCCCATTCTGGTATTTTATCCTATAGTTTTGTCCTTGGATTGGTGTTCCCTGTCTTAACTCCTTACTGTTTCCCTGTGACCAGCTGCTTGTACGGACTCTTTGGTGTTGACGCTTAACATTAATACCCATGTTTTGTTGCCACTGCTTACAACCTTGGCCTGTTCTCTCAGGGAGCATTTGGGACACCAGTGTCAATCTCATATATTTTTTATGACCTTTTAAAAAAATTCTAGAAAAGCTGAGCTCCTGGTTTATGGTTCTTATAAAATTCTCAAGCCTAAGTTAGTTAGGAAGAAAAAGAAAATAATCTTATGGATGGATTTTAATAGCAAATGGTAAAATAAATGAATTTACTCATTTAATAAAGCATACTTTAAAAATTGTTATAATTTCTCATCTATACATGTGGTACTAAAAGTAAAGGCCTGAGGCACCTGGGTGGCTCAGTTGGTTGAGGGCTGACTGGCTCAAGTCATGATCTCCCAGTCTGAGTTTGAGCCTCCAGTCAGGCTATGTGCTGATAGCTCAGAGCCTAGAGTCTGCTTTGAATCCTGTGTCTCCCTCTCTCTCTGCCCCTCCCCCCACTTGCACTCTCTCTCTCAAAAATAAAATAAATATAAAACTTTTTTTTTTTAAAAAGTAAACTCCTATGAGCAAAGAGTTTATCATGCTTTCATGAATACCTGTTCTGAGATGTATATGATATAATGGCAGACTCTTTGGATCAGACTGTCCTTCAATTCTTGAATCACAATGAGCCAGAAATTTTAAGATGCCCACACACAGAAATTGATTCCTTATTAAATGAAATGTAAAAACCATACCTAAATTGTATCCAGATTGAATATTGCTTTAATTCCTTCACCTAATTTTTTAAAAGTGTTGATATTGTCCTGATCACTAAGCTAACAAAATGTTCATTCGTGGTTGGTAAAGGACAGTTTGAGGGTGGGCATGTTCTATAGTTGAATCTCCAAAAATTTGGAAGTAGTGTTTTTACTTGGTCTTCTGGGATCATTCCAGAGCTAAATCTCATTAGTCTTTTCTCAAGTAAAGAAAAATTTTAATGATATTGAACAAAAAGTTAGAAAGAAAGGGATATCTAAGCAAAGGCAAGGCTTTTTATGTAAGTTTTCAATTCAAATGTAAAACACATAAAATGATAATGTTGCAAGATGAATTGCAGTGGCTGATTTACCAAACAATAGCCAAAAATTTATCAAGACTCTTGGTTCCTATAAGTCATACATTTAGGCTAATGGGAGATTCACTTACACATGATAATTCTTTCAAGGAATAAAATAGTTAAAATGAAATGATATTTCTGAAGACCCTTCTTCATTCACTATTATATTACTATATTCACATCTTCATTAATTCACACATGATTCCATTGTTAAGAGGAGACATAAGAAATAAAGAAGGCAAATATGCAAATTTTATCTTAACGGCTTAGTGAAATAGTAAGAGAAGATGCCTTGGCCCTATCTAGCTTCTATCTAAGTGAGATGAGGAAAACCTCCATCCCTGCACCACCACGTGCTAGCCATTACATATTATGAGGAAGGACATAAAATATTGCAGTTCTATAAAAAAGAAGTTACCAGAGAGAAAACTGGATCTCTATCATGGACAATCAAGGACACTCTGGATTGTTTAGGGGAGATAAATATATGGCAGACAATATAGGGACATCACTATGAAACACAAACAGAATGTGTGTGAGGTCAATAATGACAGAGAATTTTGCAGAACTTAGTAGTAGGCCATACTCTCCCTTTATAATGTCTGACTCAGTTCTGTGCATCCAATTGCTCCTCTGGATGGATTGTCAAAGAGATGGTGACAGTTTGGGGACATCATCATATTCTAGTGCAATTATGGAATTTAATTTTAAAATTCTCAAAACCAACATTTCAAAGTGAGAATGAAGAAAATATTTTAAAGAATATATAACCCAATGGAATTTATTTATTGGTAAAGGAATTAAAGCCAAAGAAGAAATGAATGATCAACATTCTAGGAAGATAGATACTGGCACTGCATTTCTGGAACCATTTCACTATGTAATAATTCTCAGTACACCGATAAAATGGATGAAAGTTAAAACTTAAACTTTTAGTTAGCTAATAATGTATTAATTGACCAGCTTAGCATTTGGCAAACATTTTCTGAAAAGAGCCAGAAAATAATAAATATTTTAAACTTTGTGGATCATACAGTCTCTGTTGCAACTACTTAATTCTGTATTGCAGCATAAAACACCAGACACAAGATGAACAAATTGACATGTCTATTTTTCTGTAAAAGTTATAAACAGAGGCCATGGGCCATATTTCCATATATGACCTAAAGGGTGCTATAGTTTGGCACCACTAGACTGGTTTTGTTGTCATATATATATATGGCTATATTTATGGTTATATTTATATAAATGTATATATATGTTTATTTTTATATATAAACACTTATAAATATATGTATTTAGGCCTAAATCTTCTTAAAATATTATAATATATTATAGTTTATTATATACTTTATATATATTATATACTATACATTGTATATAATGTATTATAATAAAATGTTGATTTTTTTTGTCACTATGCCTTATTTTTACATCTGTCTTAAGGAAACACTTTTAGAGAAAAGTTGGTTGGCAAGGTAGGATTTGTGAATTCCTACATTCTTTGGTCAAATATTATCTAAAAGCATTTAAATGCCATCATTATTTCCAACAGGCCCACTCATTAATAATACCAAAATGCACTCGGCATTATATATATATATATATATATATATATATATATATATATATATAATTTTTAAACAAATTGCTTGAGTGAGGTAAGGTAATGATTTAGACCAAATGATTTTGGAGTTTTATGCTGCCTGACAGCAGCTGAGAAAGGTCAAAGTCACTGAGTGTTATAGTTTGTGTTCTCAAGTTAATTATATTTACACAATCAGAATTTCTACTTGCCTCATATTGTTAAGACAGTATGATATTGGCAAAAAACAGATATATAGACCAATGGAATAGAATACAGAACCCACAAATGGAATAGAATTGGGCCCACAAATGTATGGCCAACTAATCTTTGACAAAGCAGGAAAGAGCATCCAATGGGAAAAGACAATCTCTTCAGCAAATGGTGCTGTGAGGACTGGACGGCAACATGCAGAAGAATGAAACTAGACCACTTTCTTACATCATACACAAAAATAAACTCAAATGGATGAAAGACCTAAATGTGAGACAGGAAACCATCAAAACCCTAGAGGAGAAAGCAGGCAACAACCTCTTTGAACTCAGCTGCAGCTATTTCTTTCTCGACACATCTCCAAAGGCAAGAGAATTAAAAGCAAAAATGGACTATTGGGAGCTCATGAAGATAAAAAACTTCTGCACTGCAAAGGAAACAGTCAAAAAACTAAAAGGCAACTGACGGAATGGGAAAAGATATTTGCGAATGACATATCAGATACAAGGCTAGTATCCAAAATCGATAAAGAGCCCACCAAACTTCACATCCGAAAAACAAATAATCCAGTGAAGAAATGGGCAGAAGACATGAATAAACACTTTTCCAAAGAAGACATCCAGATGGCCAACAGACACATGAAATGATGCTCAGCGTCACTCATCATCAGGGAAATACAAATCAAAACCACACTGAGATACCATATCATGCTGGTTAGTGTGGCTAAAGATGCTGGCGGGGATGTGGAGAAACAGGAACCCTCTTGCACTGTTGATGGGAATGCAAACTGGTACAGCCACTCTGGAAAACAGTGTGGAGTTTCCTCGAAAAATTAAAAATAGAACTACTCTATGACCCAGCAATAGCACTGCTAGGAATTTACCCAAGGGATACAGGAGTGCTAATACATAGGGGCACATGTACCCCAATGTTTATAGCAACGCTTTTAACAATAGCCAAATTATGGAAAGAGCCTAAATGTCCATCAACTGATAAATGGATAAAGAAGATGTGGTTTATATATATAATGGAATACTGCTTGGCAATGAGAAAGAATGAAATCCTGCCATTTGCAGGCATGTGGATGTAACTGGAGGGTATTATGCTAAGTGAAATAAGCCACTCAGAGAAAGACAGATACAGATACTATATGTTTTCACTCATATCTGGATCTTGAGACACTTTACAGAAGACCATGGGGGAAGGGAAGGGGAAAAAAGTTACAAACAGAGGGAGGAAGGCAAACCATAAAAGACTCTTAAATACAGAGAAAAAAACTGAGGGTTGATGGGGGGTTGGGGAGAGAGGAAAGTGGGTGATGGGCATTGAGGAGGGCACTTGTTGGGATGAGCACTGGGTGTTGTATGGAAGCCAATTTGACAATAAATTATATTAAAAAGAAGACCTGTCTTTTTATTTATCAGTTGGCATCTGACCAACTAACAACAAATCTATTATGGAATCATATCTACCTGAGGATATCCTTTATGGCAGCAATTCAGTAACTTACTTGAAATGAATAAGTATGAAGTGATTAATAAGCTAATGGCTCACTTTATAGGTCCAACTACCAGACTATGAATATATACCGTATCAGAAATGTTGGAAATTATAGGTACCTGAATATCACAGTTTTAAAAATCAGTTCTATGAAAACCGTGAATAGCTGAATTAAATTAGACTTGATACCTGCTGGTGTAACAATCTGGGCCCATTATCCCAGCTCATTAGAGCTTGGTGTTAATGAGGCCAAGGTCAGGGGTTCATTCCCCATATGAGACAGCAAGCTTCATATAAAGACAGCCATTCTGTTCCATGAATTTACACTGTCCACCTTATTCTCCCCATATGTTTCATGAATAATTACAACTGGCCATAAGCAGAATAAGGAAATGAATGTCTAGAGCTCACTTCATCCTCACTACTAGTGGAAAGGCTAATAAACACATCTTTCTGAAGGAAACTGGATTATATTCATACTAAAGAATGCTGCATTGTATTAGTATACATAATAATAGATACAGAACATTAATTTGGCCTGATGATTTATTCTACTTCAATGTCAATCACATTTGTCTGTGCACTTATTTGTCAATTATTATGCCATTTCCTGGGAATATAAAAATCAATAGGATTGCAATAACCTGACAGTGGGTGTCACACAAGATACCAGCTAAGTGCATTTCGGTATTATTGAGTGTGCCTATTGGAAATAATGATGGTATTTAAATACTTTTAGGTAATATTCGACCAAAGCATGCAGGAATTCCCAAATCTTATCTTGCCAATCAGCTTTTCTCTAAAAATGTTTCCTTAAGAGAGATGTAAAGGTAAAACACACTGACAGAGAAAGTCACCATTTTATTATATTACCAAGGAGATTTAGGCTTCCTTACAAAGCAATATAGAAACCCAACAAAGTCGAATCATTGTGGCTGGACTATATTGGTAAAGAGTTAAAAGGCGTCTTATACCTTCCCCACATTTCCACCAAAAGACTTAAATTCAAAGCTATTCATACATTTTGCACACTCCTATCTCCTATCTTCTGAGTCCTAGATGGTCTAACAGGGTAGTACTGATTGGAGTGCTCCCCTGTCAGGTTCTAAGAAAGTATCAGATCAGTTTACCTTTCTAGTTGTAAGAGTTGGAGAGAAAAGAGAGACAGCCAAACCTGTTAATAACCATCTAACCAGCAGACAATGTAGGAGCAAAGCAGGCTCAATTAGTAACCTGCAATTTGGTTAAGTAAATTAAAATTGCCTTCTTCTTGAAGATAGGAAGAGTATAAGCTTATTCAATTTTCTATCAGTTCACATTTTGGCTTCATTATGTCCTCTTTGTGTCAGCATACACTAGTCACCTAGCCACACGAAACGTTGGGAGCCTCAGATGTATTATAGGAATGATATCATGCATCAGATAACCAAGTACTTTACTAGGAGTGCATTAGTTCCTTTTCCTTCTCAGAATAGCAAATGTAAAATTTTGGGTTGTCAGAATAAAAGAGGGAGATAAAGCTGGTGAAAGGGAATCCCTCAATGAATAGCTGATGTTGATCTAGATCATGATAGAATTTTACCAGAAAGGAAGGCTATTCTGTAAGGTGAATAAAAACATAAGCAAAGGCACAGTAGTAAGGTTGCATTGAGGTCTTTGGGGGAACATAAGGAACTTAAATTAAGTCATAAAATGCTGAGGTGGAATAAACATTGAAATTGAGCACTAAAATCCACAGAAAAATGATCTTGTTCAATTTTTGGCTTTAAAAAGGAAGTCTGACATCCATAGTTCATACAGTTTTTCTAATATCTAATGTGCTGTAAGTGATGATTAATTGCCTAGCATCAAATTACAAACATATGAAAATATTTGTAACACATACAAAAATAGTCCTAAAATTATGAATATATATGAACTGTGCTTAAAGTAAACAATCATACCAGTAAACAGACTTTTATATACTGTAGGAATAGATCAGACCATGAAAGGAAAGCTTAATTTTCCTTTATATGTGTCTATTTTAGTTAACATAAAAATATGGCTTCATAGTAGCAACAGGGAGTGCTTTCAAATGTAATGTAAATTATGAAAAGTGACTTCTAGAGGACGTACTACTATCACAGCCAACACTGAACTGGTAAAATTCCATTTTCTCTACATTGCTACAATCTGTGGTTAAAAGTCCTGGAATAGAATGTTTAAAGAGAATAGGTATTCAACACAATGTGCCACGGTTTTATCAAGACTTAGAATAAAAAGGTGGGAAGGCACAAGGCAGGAAATGCTGTGGCTTTATCTTATCTATGTCCTGGATGCCATCTCCCCAGGGGAAACTTGAATTGAAGCCTCTGAAGGAGAGCCTTTGTTTCTTACAATGTAGCTTAAATCTCAGGAACAAACAACACCTTTAAAAAGAAATCTGAAACATGGTTCCTCTTATAATGATTTCCTTCAATACAAATTTTTTAATTATTGATTTTTGAGTTACAATGCTACCGTCACTCTCTCTCTTTTCCCTTACATACAGTCTAGATATGGTGAAATGAAATGAGCACAGAACATTGATTTGAGTCACACCTACATTTGTGTCCTTAGCTGGTAAGAGTGCAAGTATGATAACATATTTTCAAGCATATTAGTGCCAAGTATCCCCACCATCACCACCAATTTGTTATCACTTTACTTCCAAAGGAAACCTTACCCTTTCTCCCAGGGCTTGTGCCAGCTGTCTGACTCTTGGAACTGTCTCAGTGTTTGGACTGATCTCAGATAAACATGCATTTGCACTCCAAAGCTGCATAATGCATTCACTCTCAGCATGGGGACATGCAGCTGTTATATGCTAAGGGTGTTATTTATGTTCTTAACAGTTTTGAAAAATAAAACTTTCCTTCCAACGCTCAAATTATCCTTCAAAAATAATTCAAATCATAGATTTGCCTTTTCGTCGATGAAGAATTCCCTTCTTTACATCTTTTGCAATGCAGCGTTGGTGTTGTTGCCAAAAGAATTCTGAGAAGAAACAACACCATTACATTTCCAGCAGAACACTTCGTAAGTGTTCTATAAGCAACTAAAAAGAATCATGGTCCTGCTCAAAAAATGATTGTATTATGGTTCCATTAGTCACTTATGTTTAGTATATGATTTCCCTTCACCCATAAAGCCTGTCTCTCTGCAGAAGCTGGCAATAGGGAGAAGCTAAATACCTTAGAAAACAAAGCAGAATAAGAGGCTCCTTCAGCAATATTGTGAGCACATGGGGCGATCATATATGTACTGTCATGTGATGCATATGATGGCTTTTTCTACAGCAAAGGCATAACTTTTTATGGCAGGTTAACTCCAAAATCCATCTAATTGTATCTTTAAAATCTATAATGCAAGGTGTTTAATTTTGCATATATATACATATATATATATGTATATGTATATATATGTATATGTATATATATATATATATATATGTACATATATACAGGTATTTTCCTCTGACCTATGCATAAATCTCTTTTTAGAACAAACTTGCACAATGATGTGAGGTCAAGCACTTCCCAAGGTAGAAATCTCAGTAGTATCCTCAAATCAGTGCATCATCTTGAATCTCTGATTCTTTTTTATTAAATGCCTCTACTATATAGCCCCTTCTTTTGATGCCCCTCGATAGTGCCTTATTATCTCACCTATATTCTACTAACTTGGAGGTATGCCACCAGTCAACCAGACTAATCCAACTTCCATACTCCAACCAACTAGCTCCCTGAAGACATGTACTAATTGTTGTCACAATTCTGCTTAGAAATGTCTATCAATTGCTCATTATCTTTTCATTTGGCTTGTCCTGAATTCCATCTTTTATAGGAAAATAAATTGTTAGTATAGCACCTTCCTGAGTTCTGAGAGTCATTTCAGTAAATCATCAAACCTGAAGGGGTCATGGAAGCCTCAGAATTGGCAGTAATTTGGTTGGAAGGATAGGTGGCCTGGGGATCCATAAGCCTATGACTTGTGTAAAGGGAAAGGAGTCTTGCTGGGACTGTGCCCATTAAATGTGGAATCTGTACTCAATCCGGTGGTTAACATTAGAATTCTGCATTTCAGGATTGCCTTCACTAAACACCTAGCTGATCTTCAGATGACTTAGTCCCTGTGACTCTATCTCTTAGCACATAATAGTTCTCTGCTTAATTAAAGCCATACACACCTTTCCTACTTGTTCAAAAAAAGGTCCAAAAATTAAGTAAACCTTTCTCTAAGTCACAAGTCCATTAAGTTATTCTTTTCTTCTAAGATGCCACAGCTCTTGGGTTTTAGCTTTAGCTTTGGTTTGGATTTTGGTTTTAACCTCAGTTCTAGCCCTTTGATTAGTGTGCACACGGTTGCTATAATCATGCTTGATACTTGATATTTTGTGGTTTTCACTATCTTCTATCCATCCAACTTTGAAGACTTTTCCCATTCGTAGGTGTCCATTTCTATATGCATAATGTGTGTCCTGGGGCACCTGGTGGCTCACAGTTCGTGAGTTCCAGTCCTGCACTAGGCTCTGCACGGACACCATGGAGCCTGGTTGGGATTCTCTTTCTGCCCATTCCCTGCTCTCTCTCTCTCTCTCTCTCAAAAAAAAAAAAAAAGCAAAAAAAACAACAAAAACCAAACACGTGTCCTGCTAATTCAACCTTTATATATTCTTTAAAAATGACATAGGATGGTGTTTGTATGTTGTTAATTATATAAGTGATATTGTGCTATTTATCCTTTGTATTTTACTTTTTTCTTTGAATATAACTTTTAAGATACATCAATGGTCTCATATGTAATTCTGGGAATTACTTTGTATATATCCATATGTGTGTGTGTGTGTGTGTGTGTGTGTGTGTGTGTGTGTGTGTGTATATATATATATATATTTAATTTCTACATATGGGTATTGGTAACCTAGGACCCCTACACTAGGAAAATGAATATATACATTGTAATACACATACATACATAGCCTGTGTGTGTGTGTGTGTGTGTGTGTTTGTACTGCAACAAAAGATACAGTTATCAGCACCTGCGCATTTGTCCATTGTGAACTATTTGAAAACAAACCATGAGTAAGATGCTACTTTCCAAGATGTAGACTTAATTAAGAGGTAGACTTAATTTCACAAATTCCAGATCCCTCCCTCCAATATAGCTCCATTAATTTACAGTTCCATCAGAAGTGCGTGAATTTGCTTGTCTTCCCAACTCTTCATCAACGCTAAGTGTTGCTTGGCATGATTTTACTTTCCCGTCGTAGAAAGCTTATTACTTGTTGTTGTTTTCCTTTCCGTTGTCCTGACAGAGTTCCTTTTTGTGAGAAGAGCATGTATTGTTGTTATTTGTACTCAACCACCGATAGTTGGTGCCCTCTCTCAGAGAAGTCTGCCCATTAGGGAACCGCTTATTAGTTCCACTAGAGTTTCTGCACTTTCTCAGTGGCTGTGCACTTTCTCTTAATTTACCTAGCCTAGGCCTGGGAAAAAGAAGAGGAAAAGAAAATTGTTGAGGACAAACAAATCTTTGGAAAGCTAACATTTTTGTCTGGCCCCAGCACTGCCCTGATTCATGGTGCCTATGACATCATGCAGACCCTGCTGATTTTTTATGCAGAAGGATCAACTGAACAGTCTACCGTGCACCCAGGAAAATGCTGGGAGAACCCCTTACCTGAAGGCATCCCCTAACTATGGCCCTGGTGCACCCTCATTTTAGGTTCCACATTCAATTCACACCAGGATTCAGTTGCCTTCTTGCTTCTGTAAGTTTTCTGAGTTAACTTCTGAAATCTATGGAAGTACTTCTCCCATCTGTGGCATCTCTGAGTTTGGGTTCAAGGGAAGGAATCATAGGTATGTTTTAGTTAGACATTTTATCTGGAACACAGCCTTCTTCTTGCTAAATTGTCGGTAATTTGTGTCTGTTTTTATTCATCATTGGATTGGATCTTTCTCCTCTTAAAATTACTTTCTGTAGCTAGAAGCCAATGTAGAGTGGATCATCTATAAATATTTTGAACTAAAATTAATAAATGCTGGGGTTTTAAAAACTTCAGAAAGTCTTACTGGTAAATTATATTTGGATCAAAAGAATAACACTCTTATGTACAGCCAAGGCCATCAATGTTATCATACTAGAACAAGGGAACATGGAGACAATATGCAAACAGACTTAAGGTGTCCCTGGGCTTTAATCCATGCATGTGCCTATGTGTTTCTGTTTGTCATGTATGTTGCATGAATATTTATGGGTCTTCCAATGGATTTTTATTACTTTAAGAAGGTTCTGTGAAATATAATTTCCTCATTCAATTGTAATTAATCACTAAACGTCTTGGTTCAGTAAAAATATTTGATATAACAAGATGGTATATGTATCTTTATTCACAAACTCAAGATTTAACTATTATGCATTCAGATAGCAGGGTGGTTCAGTGTTTTAAATCTCCAAATGAAGTTGTGAATTAGCACACTATTGGTCTATCTTGTCTATGATAATTATCTTAAAATATTGAAATAGATTTTTCTTTATTCAATGTATCATTATCATTGACAAATGGTTCATACAATGTTGAGCTTCAGATGCAGGTTGATGAGGCCTTTGACTCTGTTTCTCTGCAGTTCTTATGGTATTGAACTCATCTAGGTACTCTGGTTGAAGGATTGCACATTTCCTCTTTCACATCAATAGAAAGAAAAAGACCCCTGCTTCACGCAATAATTATATAAAAGTCCTGAGTTTCTTTTCATTTAACCACAAGGAACGACACAGAGATTAGGGAGTGCCATGAATTTACTGGCTTAGGCCTGGAACTTAGCCCTTCCTCACAACATTGCTGCACAAAGAGATGTGGAACTTACACTAGTCAGAGCCCACTGGTGGAGTCAGGCATGGATGTGTTCTATACACACTGCCTGTGTGTTTCCCAGCAGGGGAGAGGTAGTTCCTCAGAACTACAGCAGTGCACTATCAGGAAGGGGAAGCAGGGGATACTGGGTAGACAAGTAACAAATATTCATTTTATCTGCTAATGGTCATCCTTCTTTGTCTTCTCCAACCTGCTTGATTTCCAGTAAAACCCACTACTAATTGTATCTTTCTACAGCACCGATATGATAATTTCATTTTCTTTGATGAAGTTTTGCATAACTTCCCATTGTTGATGAAGTAATATTCAAAAGGCCTTTTATAGTAAGAATCCAGTTTATTTATTTATTTATTTATTTATTTATTTATTTATTTATTTAAAAAATATTTTTAAAGGTTTATTTATTTTGAGAGAGAGACAGAAATAACGAGCGAGGGAGGGGCATAGAGAGGGGAAGAGAGAGAATCCCAAGCAGTGCAGACGCAATGTGGGGCTCGAACCTATGAACTGTCAGGTCATGACCTGAGCTGAAAACAAGAGCTGGGCACTTAGTTAACTGAACCACCCAGGTGCCCCAAGAATCCACTATATTTTAGGGCGTTATATCTTTTAACTGTTCCTGTACAACTTTTACTTTTCTTCACAAAATCTGGCCAGGAACTCTCACATTCCTATGATTTTATTCACATGGTGTCCTCATGCTTCCTTCTCACCTAGTGATGTCCACTTATATTTTTATGTCTATCTCCATATCATCACCTTTGTGAAATCTCTCCTGACTCCATGGGTTTCCATAGTACTTTTACTTCCCTATAGTTCTTTCGTGTTTCCTACATTGTTTTTTTTCTAGTATTGATTTGCTTATACATAGTTTTTATTCATGTGTTCTAGTCACTTTACACATAACATTACTATTTCTGTTTGTCATGTACAATACACATATAAAATACGTGCAAAGAAACAACCAGACGTTAAATTTTCTGGATAAGTATTAATCCCTAGCCTTACTTCATTCCTTACGGACCTGTAGAGATGATAACATTATTAATGTATTAGACTATGGATGAAAAGCCAGCTACTGGCTAATTGCTGCTCTTATGAAGCTACAAAGATCCATTACTGACCAAAGTGGCTAAAACTTTCAGGCTGGACCAAGCCAAATGGTGTATGATCATTATAAATAATACTAGTCTACTGGTGTAGGAGAAAGATAACACTGCAATGCCTACATTTTCCAAGTTTGTTAACATATATCAAATATTCACAGAAGTGTCTGGCACATTTAGATGTTTAATAAATACAAGCTGTTATATTTATACTTTTATTATGAGATATACTGGTAGCTATGACCACCCAGAAGACAAAGACTACAGTAGATCTTTGTACAAAACAACATTACTCTATAACAGTTCACAAGTTATCTCTCGAGAAAAAAAAAATACAAGGAAACATGTGGAATAATAAATAAGAAAACAACCACCTAAAATTATCTTATATATAAAATGGTATAAAGGCATAAAAAGGATGTTTAGAGTTAACTGTAACTAAGTAAGCATTAAGAGAAAAATCAGTGAATCATTTAATGCTAAACAAAATTGTTTTTGAAATGTGTTTGGTTATTTTAGCTACTCTAAGGCAATTTTTTAAATTACTTTTGAAATATCTAAATGTAAAGAATATTAAAATATTAAGAGATAGCCCATAAATATGATATGAAAACAATATTGTTTTAATGGTATGTTTAGCCACATACCCCTAAATAACTATTAGGAGGGGAAAAAAAAGAATAAAGAGCATGAATTTACTGGTAAAGTCAAGCCAGGGTAAAAAAGGGTAATCCATGAAAGTATACACTGTTGAAGAGAAATCTTTTTCACTTATCATCAAAAGACAGAAAAAAAATTCTTTTCTTTTATCTTGAAGATTTCATTCAACCCAGGAACAGGAAAATAGGTCTAAGGAAAACAGAGAGTTCATAACCATTAGATTTTGTACTGCAAGTACAAAATCAGAATAAAGCATTCTATTGTGTAGCTGAATTTTACAATTTTATATGAGGAAATATGAAATATTCATTCCTTTTTTTCTCATCCCCCAAATGAAACAAAGAGATTAAGACCTCACAGAAGACATATAGTTCTATAATTTTTTATTTGCAAGCTTACATTAAACTGATAACACTTCCCTCTGGACTATGTTTTATAATCTTGATAAAATGATTTGAATGGCCCCACAGTGATGCTATGAGTTTCACTATAAAACAGGTTAATATGCCTATAAGAGTATGCTCCTACATTCTCTAATAGCATGAGTATGACCAATCTATTTTTATTGAAATTATTTAATTTTGGAGGCCTGAGTTAATACTGCCTTGCCTCAGGAGGATAATATGATGTTTATGCTTAGGAGCCAGAGATGATAAATTTAGCCATTAGACTCAGCCTTTACATAACCATGCATTACCTTTTAGTTGCCGTGTTGCTTATCAGAGCCTTGAGCTATTTCTCTAAAAAAACAAATATATCCTACATTTACAAACCATTTTGTCCACGCTATGTTCTTAATTTGTGTATTAGAAGTCACAATATATTTAACAAAGAAGGTAATTAATTTAGTAATATGTAAATATTACTTATTGCCTAAGTCCTATGTGCCAAGCCCTGCGCTAACCTTGGGGAATCCGTAATCAAGAATGGAGATGTTTGATTCTGCCTTCACAGACCTTATGTCAGACAGACCTTATGTGAGGCAGCATGCTAGGAAGTTTGCTATCACAACATGGTGCGTTAAGTTAAATGCACTGGTAAAACTGGCCAGATTAAAGACTTGGGAAAGTCAGCAGCCACTGTTACAATTGGGATGTCGGAAGACGCAGCTCGAGAAAACTGATCTAGGATTCCAAAGCAGCGGTTCTCAACAGAGGAAAATTTTGTGTTTCCCTTTCTTCCCCCTAGGAAAAAGCTATTTGATAATACCTGCTGACAGCTTTTCTTGTCATGGTCCAGAATCTGGCATCTAACAGGAGAAGACCAGAGAATTTGCCAAATTTTGTACACTGTACAGAAGAGTCTCTGACGCCCCATGCCCCAGTACTTACTTGTCTCAAAATGTCAATAGTATCTAGATTGAGAAATCTTATACTAAAGCAAGTATAAAGAAATCTAAGGACTGAGCCATTATTTTGCTCTTTTGAATAGCTTCGAATTTAAGTTGCTCAATTTAGGACAATGTAAACAGAAGTATATTTTATCACCAGTAAAATGTCCAATTACTAAATACTAAATAGGTGAGTAGTTAGTTTAATAGATGCCCTTTAACCATATTGCTTTCATCTCTAAAACGTAATTAAAGGCATAGGCAATGTTTTGTTGTCTTTTGTTTTGTTTGCTATCCTTAGAAACTCTAGCTCACTGTTCCAGAATAACAAATTCAGAATGGTCATAAAAAGTTCTAGGTGATTCCTTTACTATGTACTCTCTGTCTCTCTGACCTTAAAAAACCGTTGGAAGTTTCCCTTCTATTTGTCTCTGAACTATCGCTAGTAAACTAAATATCTTTTAGTGTTATTTTAACTAAACTAACATTTCAACTAAAATGACCATTGAACAAACATCCCACAATGGACCTCATGTCTTGACCATTTAACGTCTTCTTCTCCAAGTTGGCATATGCCCAAAGATATTCCATTCTCTTCAGTCAAATCCATAAGGATTACATTTTTCCCCTATTTGGTTTTCAGTTGCTTGCTTGGTATTGCTAGCTGTTTCATTCAGTCATTGTACAGTCTTGTAAGGTACTTCGAGAGATGCTTTTGAACGATAAAGTACTGTACATGTAAAAGTGATTGTTGATTTTGTCGCCTACTTCCTTTAGGGGCTCTGACATGATAGAATGCCTAGCTTGTAGCTGCCAGTTATCCCTGCCAATCATCAGTCACAGTATATCTCTGTCGTCTTCCAATACCATCAAATTATGGCAGGTTCAAAACTTGTTTTTTTATAAAATCCTTTTGAGGCCAATTGTAATTGTCATTCATATTTATTTCAGTCACAAAAAAGCATAAGTCTATGGAACCATTAATAACATGAGGTAGTATTTTCAAAAATATATGTCTGACCTTGAAATTTCAATTTTTCCATCCATTTGTTTCTAGTTCTACAAATAATAGCAGGAAGGGGGGCGTATCTGTTGTAGAAAAAACTACAATAAAACAGTATCTTAAAATCAATATGTATTTTAAAATACTAAGTGCAAAGCATTGCATTAGATACTGAGAAATATTAAAAAAAAAAATCTACTCTCTTGCCACACTGAATTGGCTATGATCTAGACATCAAGAAGCCACTTTCTCCAATGGCCTTTGACAGGTACAAAGATGGGATACTGAGATGTTGCTGCAACATATCTCCACATTTTTTCCATCATTACATGCCAGCCAAAAATTGGCAAAATCAGCAGAATTAAGGGGCAGTTAAAAAGGGAGTTAAAAAATGAAGTTAAGAGGGTAAATCGAACTGATAGCACACAGAACATTGAAACTCATGCTAAGGTCAGACTTTTTCCTGAATTCCTCCTGATGGTGTCACTTAAATACATGAACAAGGGAAGGGCACTTGGGTGGATCAGTCGGTTAAGCATCTGACTCGATTTTGGCTCAGGTCATGATCTCACAGTTCCTGGGATAGAGCCCCAGGTCCAGCTCTGAGGTGAAAGGTGATTGCTGAGTCCTGAGCATGGAGCCCGCTTAAGATTCTCTCTCCTTCTGCCTTTCCCCTGTTTGTATGCTGTAAAATAAAATAAAATTTGTTTTTTAATGAGCAAGGGAGAAGGGTAATAGCTATCTAAATAGGTCTGTGGCCATTTTTCAACATGACCTTTGACAATTTTACATAACTTCTCCAAGCTTGGAAATGACATGGAACAAACACAATTAAAGCTGCTTAACACAAGTATTTAGGATTAGACACAGAAATGATAAGTATATGTGTAAGAAGAGAAATTATTATTTCAGTATGAAACATATTTTTCAAAATCTTTGGGTCACTGGCCAGCTGTGATTCTACCTAACTCTGTAAGCACTCAGTGCATATCTTTTCAGATTCTAAGAATGGCTTTGCCATCTATCCATATGAAGACTCAAGCAAGGAAGTTTGAGGGATAATTAAGAGTATAGTTTAGCCCATGTTAATATTGCAATTTTTCTGTTATGTTATTAATCAGTATCTAAATAATGCTATTTAATGTCAAATAGCCAAATGGGGGACATAAGCGAATTTCAGGGGAGTGGGGCACTAGTGTAGAGATGGTTTTTACAGACATGACCATACAGGAGATTGCCAAAGAGGTGAGTGTAAATGGTAAAGAACAGAGGAAAAATGAACAATTTCTGGGGCACTGTGCCAAGTGTAGAAGGCTACAAAAGAATTGTTCTAATACAAAAGAAATGGTCCACAGAGGACTCAAAAATAGAAAAGTAAACCACTTTTAGAGGTTTCCCACTGTGAAATTTGAGTAAATGAAGGAAAAAAGGTAAAAAAATGAAATACTGCGAATAATAGTGTATTTGGTTTATAAACCAAGCCCTTCTTCCCTTGTTATCACTGTCATGTTCTGACCTCCTGGCGAATCAAGCTTAGTCACTGAAAAATCAGTAACTCATTGATAGTTTTCCTCTTTGTTCACATTTCTGCCATCATCATCAGCAAGCTCATAGTCATTATCAATAATCCATCCGACGGTCTAGCCTGCTTATTCCCAAGCTCACCGTTAGCCACTTTCACTCTCATTGTGCTACATCCACCCATTGCCAGAGTCACGTTTTGGATCTTGCCATCACCAGAAGCTGCTCCATTTCAGAAATCTTTACCTCTTTATCCCATTCTGGGATAATAGTTCCTGTAATCAAATCTAAAAGTAAAGTTCCCTGAGGCGCCTGGGTGGATCAGTCAGTTGGTAAAACTCATGTTTTCGGCTTAGGTCATGATCTCAGGGTTGTGGAATCAAGTCCTGCATCTGGTTTTGTGCTGACAGTGCAGAGCCTGCTTGGGATTCTCTCTCTCCTTCTCTCTCTCTGCCCCTCCCCTTCTTGCATGCATTCATTCTCTCTCTCAAAATAAATAAATAATAAAAACACTAAAACTATAAAAATAAAAGAGTGACCCAAAGTTTTTCTGTAACAATGAACATAACTAAAGCAAACTTGAATTGTTTTATGGATAGCTTTATAGTCCTGTGTTTCTAATAAATTATAGTTATTGTAATTTCAATTGTTACTATTATTTATTGTTATTGTTGCTATGTTGCTAGATTACTATGGCTAAGTCTCTGAAAAACTTTTTATTGTTAACATCTTACTAATTTTCTAGTATTAGCCTGTATGATGGATTTATAGTTCCTTTTGCCCAGCTATTAGGGCTTCTGGTTTAGGACCAGAACCACATCTTATAAAGGCAGTTTAGGACTCAAGCCACAGTAATATTTTATATAATATTGCAGTGTAGTCCCTGATCCAGTGGGTGACCTGGTTCAGTTCTTTATTGTAAAGTTTATGTCTGTGTCATTGTAGTTTGGCAGCTACTTGTCCAAGGTGACAGTTTTCTAACAATTTTATAACTCTAGAAAGTCTAATTTCTAGTCAGTTTATTTTCTGAAAATAGTGAGCTAAGGCCTGTTCACCTGTCTGAAGCTACTACACAAGGACCAAACTATCTAAGCCTTGCACCTAACGGACTGGTGGCCTTGACCTCCTGACTGTTTGGCATTTCCTCCTGTTTACAGTTGGCAAAGATATCTGTCTTGCATCTTAGCTAAACTTACCCTTGCTATTTCTTGGGAAGTTACAAAGCCACTTTATACTTGCAACATCCACAGAATCTAAAATATAAAAACAAAATCAGCAGCTCAGCAAAATAACTATTTTTGATTCGTAAAGGAATTATTCTCATGGATTCTAATGAAAAGGGTGTTATGTAATGTGGGAAAATAATGTCAACAATAGTAGAACCTTAAATGTAGCAGGATTCTCAGAACACTTTTCTTATAACATCCACCAGTATCAATCACTGCCATCACATCTAACCACAATCCAGAAAAAATAAGTAATTTTGCAAGAGGCCTCTAAGATGCTGTTAGGGTCCCCAGTTTTCAGGGCACTACATAATTCTTGGAAAAAAGATTAGTGTAAAACTACCACAGGAACAACTTAGTGAATTTGAATTAATTTTAAAGACATGCAAGCTTGTTTTAAAACTATCTGCTTCTTAAAGATAAAATGTTCTTCTCATATTTAAGGGAAACTGTACTAATTCAGTAGATTATATAACAGGGTTTGGTTCTTAACGAGTACCTGAGTTTCTTCCAAGTCACTTAATTGATGCAAATTTCAGCTAATTACACCTTGATTAATTTATCCATTCTTATTGTGGATAGGTCATCTTTCTCTAGAATTCATTCCTGGCTTTCATGTCACCACAGGGAAGCAAATTTCATTTGGACATTATTAATTTTCATTTGTACCATACTTTGCTGATAACACATTTGTTTGCACTATAAATGAAGTTTTCTGAGGTATTCCAGTTTCCCATTAGTGGCCTTTAGCTTTCTGAAGCACAGAAAAGCTTGATGATTTCTAAAAACAAGCACAAGAGTAAAAATGGAGTATTTGAAATGGGAAGAATATTGCTATGAATCTCAAATCTTAAAGATATATTGCTGTCACACAAGATCACCTCTATGCTCATCCTTCTCCTTGTTTTCTCCAGAAGTATTTTTTATATAAATTACCTCTTGTCAGACTTGTATCATATTTTATTCCCTAAAAGTGTTTGGCAGACCTTGCAGTTGTAATAAATAACAATCACAAGATATTGCTAAAAATAACCAACTACAAATTTAAGTGTTTAACTAATAGACTCCTCCTTAAAGACTAATGCTCTGTTTTCCTAAGTTTGAGTTTGAACAAACTTGAAGTTAATTTAAAAATATCCATTATTATTTTGGCAGAAGCAGTTTATTTTTTTGTGAACTGAGGATAATCAGTTTAGTCATCCTTAATTCGTATGATTCTATTTAGAATTTACTATTAGAAGAGTAAGGGCACCTGGGTGGCTTAGTCGGTTGAGCATCTGACTTCAGCTCAGGCCATGATCTCATGGTTCGTGGGTTTGAGCTCTGTGTCGGGCTCTGTGCTGACAGCTCAGAGCTTGGAGCCTGCTTCGGATTCTGTGTCCCCCTCTCTTTCCCCCTCCCCTGCTTGCACTCTGTCTCTCAAAAGTGAATAAACATTAAACAAAAATTTTAAAAAAGAAGAAAAAATACGTTCTCTTTGTAAAAACCTAAATTTCATTAACATTGAGCACTCTCCAAATCTTTACATATGAAATAAGGAGTACTTACATGTTGCTACTTCATTTTCCTACATCTACAACCAAATTCTAAAAGGGGTGACACAAAAATTTGGGGAGAGATAGTAAGAAAAATTGCATTTTCTTATGTTATCTTGTGTTTTATTTTATCTTATATTTTATATTTTATCTTATGTTATCAACTGTTTATTCTTTATCTGCTAACTTGACAGCTTTTTATCTATTGAGTTATGAAGAATGGGTTACCATGATCTTTAGTTGTTCTAAAGTAGCTTTTTCTAGTGTCTCATGGGGACCTCTAAACCCATGGATGTATTTACTGCCTCCAGATTTATTTAAATACAGTATAACCTTGGTTTGTGAGTATAATTCGTTCTGCGAACATGTTTGTAATCCAAAGCACTTGTATAGCAAAGTGAATTTCCAAGAAGAAATAATAGAAACTCAGATGATTTGTTCTACAACCCAAAAATATTCATATAAAATGATTACAATACTGTAATGTAATACAAACAATAAAGAAAATACAAACTGTAAAGAATAATAAACAAATTAACCTGTACTTTCCTTTGAAAACCTATATGGCTGGTGTGAAGGAGACAAGAGAGAGGATTATTGTTTAGGACAACTTTCACTATCACTAATGGGATCACTGCTATTGGCTCAATGGAATCTTTTTCTTTTCGTGCAACTTTAACAAAGAACTTACCCAATGACCTACAATGAAGCAAAGCATTCCTAAGCTTACTTTTGTATGGGTAAGCAAAGGATTGTACATAGGTGCTTTGAAGTGACAAAAATCCCTTTTTTGTTCTAGCTGTGGGCAACTTCCCACATTCTGAAAAATCAGTGATTTCTGCCAAACACCACCGCCTGAGACTGAGGAGCCGAGCATGGGAGAAGATCATCCACAACCCCACAGCAATGGAGAGAGAGAGGGAGGCAGGGAGAGAGAGAGAGAGAGAGAGAGAGAGAGAGAGAACCATTGGCTCAGTTGTGATTGTGTGACATTTGGTGTCATGTACTACTCATATTGCAGGAAATTGCTCATTTATCATCAAGTTAAACTTTATTGGAAATATTTGTTCATCTTGTGGAACACTCACAGAACGAGTTACTCTCAAGCCAAGATTTTATTCTTCCAAAATAATTTTTGACAGAAAATCATGAGAACCTAGTTATCCTCAGAGTACAATTTTGTAATATGTATTCAGGTGGTAAGTAGATAATTTTCTCCTTTTTTTCCCTAGATACCAAGTGATAGGTTCTCTTGATCAGTTTGCTTTATGTCAAGACCACAAGCCTCTCTTATTAATTCGTTACAATAAATCAGCTCTTATGGTGAGAGTAGAAGTTTCATATCTCAAATCCCAAATTGAGCTAAGAGTCTGCTTCTAGAAAATACAGCAATATGCACATCAAAAGTATTTTTTTTAGTATCTATCTATTGGATGTTGGCTTGTTTTACTTTTCCTTTTTGTCTTTGAGAAATTCTATGGTATCCTACATATTTGGTCCATATTTGTGCCTACTGCAAACATTCACTGGGCAGGTTTTATGTATAAGGCACAGTGCAGAGTGATGGTGATGTGGACACAAGAGTGATCCAGCCTAGCTTATAAGGAGTTCTCATCCTAATGGGAAAAAAAAAGGCTTCTGAATAAACACAGAAAACCAAATAAAAACTTAAATGCAACTCCGTGCATGCTTTTATAGAGTTGTGAAAGAGTCTATGAGAACAGAGAAGTAACCAAATTATGCCCACTATGAAAATAGGACCATATTTTAAGGTTATAGTACCAGTTTACCCTAGATGCACAGTTCACCTTCATCACTACATATACAGACTCTGAGTAGGAGGAAAAAAAGTGCAACTTAAGCAGAGTCACCTACTTAATTAGTACCAATCCAAGGCTTAAATACTGTATTAAAAGTCCTCCTCTGTAGCAATTTTTACTACATTTCTTTTTTTTTTCAAAGATGTGTTAAATTCAGTTTATGTTTTCACCAATGAAGAGGCATTTCCAATTTATCTATGGACAGATTTATTCTTTTTCTTTGAGTAAAGGTTAGCATCATGAATTTTAAAATGATTAGTAGGTATTTATAATGGGAACAAATTAGTGCTAAAAGCACAATCAGCATTGTATGTGTTTACTCTGTGCTTACAATGTCCTGATATGTAGCCAGTTATTTATTTATGACTGAATAAAATGAATAGTTTCAGGGACCCATATTGTAAGAACTAAACATCTAGCAGTACTATCATTAAAGTCCCATAAAGAGAGGGTAAGAGACTACAGCTGAAATTTCTTCATTACTGAGGAAATAATGGCTGAAAACTTTTGTAATTTGGTGAAAGATACAATCCAGATCTAAGAAGGTGAGCAGTTCCCATACAAGATAGACCCTGAAGAAATCTATGCCAAGACAAATAATATTAAAGTCTTAAAAACAAAAGACAAAGAAAAAACTTGAAAGTACCCAGAGAGAAATGATGCTTTTCTTATAAGAGAACACAATTTGAAATGACACTTGATTTCTTACCAGAAATCATGAAGGCCAAAAGAAAGGGGCACACTATTTTTCACATGTTGAAAGATAACATTTCCTGTTTTTCAGGAATCAAGAGTCCTCAGGTGAATGAAAACTAAAATAATTTAGTTCTACCATACTTATACTTACAAATTGGCTGGAGGAAGCTCTTCAAAGGAAAACTAATGATAAAAGAAAAAAATCTTAGAGCATCATACAAGAAAAATAGTAATATGAATAGTAAAGAATAGTAACATGAGCAAAAAATAGACTGCTCCTTTCCATATGTTATTTTGTAAATCATATTTGATGATTAAAAACATTTTATACTCAAAACAATGATATTTAAAAGTGGGGAAGTTAAAAGGTAGAGATAGCAGTGAGAATTCCACACATTATTCAAAAGTATAAAATATTAGCATAAATAGATGATTGGCTATAAATCACATATATATAGGGTAATACTCAGAATGACAAGTATAAATGCTACACAAAAAGATACACTCAAAAACACTGTAAACCTTGGGGTGCTTGGGTGGCTCAGACAGTTGAGTGCTGACTTCCACTCAGGTCATGATCTCACAGTCCTTGAGTTTGAGCCCCACATGGGGCTCTGTGCTGACAGCTCAGAGCCTGAATCCTGCTTCAGATCCTGTGTCTCCCTCTCTCTCTCTGCCTCTCCCCTGCTCATGTTCTGTCTGTATCTCTCTCAAAAAAAAAATAAACATTAAAAATTTAAAAAACAACACTATAAACCTAGGTGGATTCTTTAAAAAGTTTAAGTCACTACAGAAAGACAAGAAAAGAGAAGCAGAATAGTGAGGCCATAGAAAATGAATAGAAAATAAAATAATAAAATGGCAGACTTAAGTGCTAATATATCCATAATTTCCTTAAAAGTAAATATTTGAAATACAGCAGTCAAAACATATTGGCAGAGTAGATTAAAAAAATAAATAAATAAACAAAACAAACACAAAGAAACTTGGCCCAGTATATGCTGCTTTAAAAAATCCACTTCATATTTGTAACATTGGTTGATTGAAAGTAAAAGAATGGTAGAAGATAAACTAAGAAAATATTTAAAAAAGAATAGTTATATTAATATCAAAATTGATTGCACAACAAATAAAATTATTAGAAAGAAGTACATTATTGTATAATGATAAAAGGAAAACAGTTTGCCAGAAAGACATAAGGATCTTATACGTGAACACATAAAACAAAATAGCTTGGAAATAAATGAAATGAAATGGAGAGAAACATACAAAACCACGATTATGACTGGGGACTTCAACATCTCCTTTTCAGCAGCTGGTAGAACCATTAAATAGATCAGCAAAGATACAGAAGATGTCAACAACACAATCAGCAAAAACAAGATCTAATTGACATGTATAGAACAACAATGTATAGAATACACAATTGTCAAGCAGCCCTGGGGCATTCACCATGAAAATACCATATCTTGGGTTAAAATACAATTCAACAAATTCAAAGTAGTTTACACTACGCTGTGTAGGCTCTCTGGCAGTAATAAAATCAAACTAGAAATCAATAGCAGAAATATAACAGTAGAATCTGAAAACATGTACAAATTAAAAAAATATACTACTAAAGAATCAATTGGTAAAAAACAAAGAAATCTCAAAGGAAATTAGATAGATAGATGATAGATAGATGATAGATAGGTAGATAGATAGATGATAGAGAAGCAACAAAAATGAAAATGAAATGTGGAATGAAACTAAAGTGGGTGTGAGAGGGAAATCCATAACACTAAATGCTTACATTAAAAATGAGTAAAACTTTCAAATTAATAATCTAAGTTTCTACATCAAAAAAAAAGGAAACTGGAAAAAAAAAGAACAAATAAATCCAAACAAGCAAAAGAAAGAAAATAATAAAGATAGCTGAAATCAATATAATTGAAAATAAGAAAATAGACTGATTTCAAAAAGTTAATTCTTAAAAAAAGTAATCAAATTGAGGAGTCTCTGTAAGACTGACAAAAATTAAGAGAAACATGAATTACCTATCTCAGGCATGAGATTGAGGATATAACTACAAATCCTGCAGCCATCACAGAGAATAAGGGAATAAGGGAAACAATTTTATAATCATCAATTTGAGAGCTTAGAAAAAAGAGACAAATTTTTGTCCACACACTACCAAAATCCACAAGCTACCAAAACTCAATAAAATAGACAATATGAATAGCCCTACAACCATTAAAGAAATTTTGATTTAATTTTTTTGATTTTAATTTAATTTAAAATCTCATAGAGAAAATATTGCACTCAATTGGCTTCACTGGTATAATCTACCAAACTTTTCAAGTAGACTTGATAATAATTTTATGCAATCTCTTCCAGAATGTAGATGGAAAGCTTTCCAACTCATTACATGAGGCAAGTATTACCATGACACTAAAACAAGACAGACAGTACCTAAATAAATAAATAAATAAATAAATAAACACTAATGATGTAAGCCAATATCTCTCATAAATTTAGATAGAAAAATTCCCCCAAATTTTAGCACACAAAATATAACAATTTATAAACAAAATACAAATGAAAAAGATGTGCAATACTTTTTACCATTCAAATATCAATCAAAATTAATAGTATCAATAAAGTAAAGAAAAAAATCAGGGATGCCTGGGTGGCTTAGTTGGTTAAGCATCCAACTATTGATTTTGGCTCAGGTCACGATTTCCCAGTTTCATGAGATTGAGCCCTTGGTCGGGCTCTGCACTGACAGTGTGGAGCCTGCTTGGGATTCTCTCTCTCTCACTCTCTTTGCCCCTCTCCCACCTCAAATTAAATGAATAAGCATTTAGTAAAAAAGAAGAAAAATCACATGATTTTATCGGCTAAGATAGGCATTTGACAAATCCCAACAACTGATTTATAAAAAAAAAAAGTTGACCAATTAACAATAGAAGGGAATTATTTCAACTTGACAAAGAATATTTTTAAATTGCCCTACAGTTAATATACTTAATAAAGAAAGATAGCACAAGAAAGGTGAAAAATTAAGTATTCCTCTGTAAGATCAAGGATAAGGCAAGGATGTCTGCTTGCATCATTTTCATTCAAAACTTTTATTTAATTAGCCCTTTCTAAAGGGCCGAAATGAGATTAAAGGCATACAGATTGGAAGTGAAGAGACTAAACTCTTATATTGGCAAATTATATGATTGTTTAAGTAGAAAATCCAGCAAAATATCTACAAGAGTTCTATGATAAGTGAGTTCAACAAGGTTATGGGATACAAAATCAACACAAAAGAGCAATTGTATTTTTTAAGTTTATTTATTATTTTGAGAGAGAGAGAGAGAGATAGAGCATGAGTGGGGAGGGGCAGAGAGAGAAGGAGAGATAGGATCCCAAGCAGGTTCCATGGTGTCAGCCTACAGCCTGATGCTGGGCTCCAACTGACGAAACGTGAGATCATGACCTGAGCCGAAACCAAGAGTCAGATGCTTAACCGACTGAGCCACCCAGGTGTCCCAGAATAATTGTATTTTTACATGCTAAGAATGAATTAAAAATTTAAATACAGAATAATAATAATTATTGCTCCAAATAAAATAATATACTTAAATATTTACTTACAATATTTAAGAATCTGTATGCATGCTGAAAATTTCAAAATACTGATGAAACAGTTAAAAGAAGACTTTAATAAACTGGAGAGCTACAATGTGGTCATGGATTGGCAGTTTCAACATAGTAAACATGTCAATTGATCTATATATCTAATGCAATTCCTATCAATATTTCCATTTGACTTTTTGTAGACACAGACAGGCTTACTCCAAAATTCACATAAGAAAAAAAAAAAAAACAAAGAAAAAAAACCCACAAAATTTACATTGAAAAACACAAGCCATAATATAACTAAATCAGTCTTGACATAGAAGAATAAATTGAGAGGAATTCCTTTGCTTGATATTAAGGCTTCCTGTATAACCATAGTAATCAAGACTGTAAAGTATTGATGAGAGGACAGACACAGATTAATGGAAAACAATGAAAACCCCAGAAACAGACTTGGTTATGATGGACTGATATTTTTGCCAAATTTTAAAGCTTTAATGGTATTTCAGGAGAGAAAGGATAGCCTTTTCAACAAGTGGTATTGAGCAAATGGACTTCTGTAGGCACAAAAACAAAAACAAAAAACCCAACCCCCCCCAAAAAAAACACACAAAAAAACAAAAAACAAAAGGAACCTTGATCTAAACCTCACATATACAGAAAAATTACTCAAAATGGGTCATAGCCTTTGAGTCCTGTAAAACTTTAAAACAAAAAATATGAAACACTTTGAGAAACTATGAGTAGGCAAAGAGATATTAGACCTGATGCCAAAAGCTAAAAGCATTTTCAATGACAGAAAAACTGATAAATTGGACCCCATGGAATTAAAAACTCCTGTTCTGCAAAAGCTCAGGAGGAAAAAATGAAAAGACAATCTAAGGACTGGTAGAAAATATTTGCAAACATATATATATACATATATATATACATATATATACAACATATATATATGACAGACCACTATCTAGTAAGTGTGTGTGTATATATATATATATATATATATATATATATGTATATATATTATATTATGTAATGTATATTGTATATATATTATAAAACAATATATTATGTAATTATACAATGTATAAAAATTCATATAAATACTAAAAAGGGGAAATAGAGTGATAGAATTGCTCCATTCAGATAAAGACAATTAAGAAAAACAGTAAGCAATTTATATTTAGTATCTCAGAATTTCTAGCTGATAAGATATATAATGTGCTTTCTATTGGTTGATAAAAGACAGTGTTGATTAGCCCCACTTAGCTCTCTCCAAAGCTGGGCTTTGTGGACTGGCAGATAGTTTATTTGGCATGATTGTGATGCTTTCTCAAAGAAACAAAATCTAAATCTTTTGGGCAAATGAAATGAGGAACTTGCCCTCCTTCTCAGGTAGATCATGTCTCAGTGTGAAGCAGATAAGTAGTATCTGTTGAGAAAGAATCATTAAGTACAGTTCCTTGTAAAATATTTTGGAACCAATATACTTAGAATACTTCCAAGCCACAAGTAAAGAAGAGCCTAAAGGGACATTTATGGTTTAGAAATATATGTCTTTTCTAGAAGAAAAAGAATTTAATAAGATATTTCGTTACTACCATTCTCACTCCATATACATGCCCTATACACCGCACCAGCATATTTCAGGTGAGATTTTAATCAACTACATTAAAATCATTTAGGATACTGGTTTTAAAATGCTGATTCCTGGGTGACTTTCAGATTCACTGAACTTGAATTCGTGATTTTACTTTATGCTGTTATGTTTTGATGGTGAGTATGAATTCAGGAACTTGTGTGAAACAAGCCCAGCTAGAACCAATGTCAGCATCACTGCTATTTTGTTTTTGTTTCTGTTTTTTGTTTTTTTGTTTGTTTGTTTGCTATGATGGTTTTTAACAATATACCTCTTTTCTAGAAATTCAGATTGCATGCTCAAACCTACTATTTGTATTTACCCACAGGGGCATGTTTCACATGCTCACTTGCCTCTAAAGTTTCACTAATAACTTTCAGGAAGAAGAAGAAAAACAAGGAAGGTAGAGAAACAGTTGTTCTTTCATGAATTGAAGATCTCTTACCACTCTCCACTCTTCTCATAGAAACAAAAGCAAAGGGAAATAAAAATGTCTGTCTCTGCTGCTGCCAGCAGATTCTGCCATGAAGTTTCTGTTTCACTGGCTGTTAGTCACACACTGATACAGATTCTCTCTAGTATGAGCTCCAAATATGTACTCCCAAACATCCTTGAAGCTGTGAGGCACCTAAATCTTATTTCCTGGCTATGTGCATTAAGCAATAGTGCATCCACTGCATTTTGAGGTTGTTTATAAAGATCCACGTAATAGAGAGGTGTCCACTGCTCCCTGCACTACCTGGGTGACTGATGGGGTGAAGTGGAAAGTGGTTAGAATCTAATATTTGCTTCCCTTCAATCATTCAGCAAATTGTTTTGAGTGTCTACAGTGTGCCTGGGAATATATTAAGGTCTAGAGATGAAAGAAAAATAAAATGCTGCTGTCCTTAAGGATATGGCAAGTTTTATTGAGGAGACAAACAGGAAGACAAGTAAAATACAGTGTAGAAGTATGAGGAAGCAATTGGTGTTAAGGGAGTAAAAAGAGAGACAGGAAATGGCCTCCAGGAGCAACAGCCCAAGATTGGAATATAACTTGGTGGAGTGATCATAAATAAGGAAGAGAGCTCTCAGGTCTGGACACATAGCAATCATGTGAACGTTATGCTAAGTAGTTTACACTTTATATTGAGGTTAATAGGAGCAATGTGATCCTATTTGCGTATTAGCTAAGGTGCTGAGGCTGAAGTTATGGAAACCAGGAGGGAGGATGTAGCAATAAGGATGAGAGAAGTGAGTGGTTTCAAGAGCTGTTAGTGACGTACAATTAAAAGGACTAGTGATTAATAAGATTTGGTACTTATGAACAATAAAAGTTAAGGAAAGAAATCCTCATTTTCTCTTGGGCATTTGAGCAGATGGTTGTGCTTTTCATGCAGTTAGGTCACCGTTGGAAGACAGATCACGAAGGTAACATTGGAGGAGTTGCAGTCCTGCAAAACGCCAGGTCCTTCAGTACTTGTACCTGGATTCCAGCAGGTCCCTGTATAATCAGGGTCATTCTCTGCCAAAATGCCCAATGATAAAAGGCAGGTGGGGAAGAATGTGTACTTTATAAAAAGTGGAAGCTGAGAAAGTTTTAAAAATGTCTAGGTACAACTTATAACATTAAATTATTGATTTTGCTTGTTTTTACTTTGTCCTCTAAAGCCAACAAATAACTTTCAAATAACTAATATGAAACATATTCTAAGACTTCTTCATGGAAAAGACTTCTTTTATTTACTGATACCTTTTTTTCTCTCTTTTTCTTCCATTACACAGAGATCAACTGCATTGCACATCTCTCCTGAATAAGATTAGGATCATAGGACTGAGTACTGGCCAATGATATATTAGCACAAATGATGTACATGGATTCTAGGCTTGCTCCATAGAACTCTATTGTGTACTATATCTTTTTCTCCTTTGAAATTCCATAATGATCTTGAACATCATGTGTTAAAGGTAATGGTCCCATAAGATAGAAGGGGCTAGAATGCCTAAATTACTGCAGAAATAGAGCTCCCTTGCAAATCACAGTGGTTTGTCACATGATCTAGCTACTAGGTTAAGCCACTGAGATTTGGGGGTTGTTTCAAGCAGTCAGCATTCCCTGATTTAGTTTCGAAAATAGGAATAGTGTCCCACTGTTGCAAAAATCTTCACTATACAACATTGTTTTTGTGAAGAAACTGAATTTCAAAGCTGGAAAATTGGTATTCCATGTTACATTGTGGCAAAACTTTTAGTGACATCATCACCTGCAATAATAACCTGGAAGAAAGTTCATGCCAAGAGCTCTAGGGGAAGTGGTTGGAAAGAATTAAAACCTTATTGTGTGCTGACAATTATTAGCTATATTTGACAAGAAGGATTTAAGTTCAGAGACCGATACACCCAGTACAATAGGAAAGAGAAAGGAGTCCAGAGGAGAAAATAGTCTGGGGATTTGTGGCATTGAAGTCTAAGAAAAAATCTGTGTGCATTTAAGCAAAAGAAAAATGAAATAAGTTTGAGAAAACAGCAAAGGCCTATTAAGATCCAGGATTTTTGTTTTTTTACTCAAACTAGATAGCCTCAAGGTAGCAGCCATTCAGTTAATAGAGATAAATGTCAGGCAAGGATGCAAAGAATATGCAGATTTAAGAAATATGGCTATATAAGTGTTTATATGTGGTTATTGGCACCAGGAACTAACTGGAAACAAATAGATCAGGAGCCCCTTAAGTTCTGAGGAGAATTATATTGTCAAAGGAATTATAGTCCACTTTCTAACATTCTATTTAAAAAAATCCACAGCATCCAAGACCCATTCCAAATGCAGTTGAAGAAAATTCACTCTCCCCACCCCCCACCACACACACAGAAGTACAGAGCTAGTATTTATAAAAACAAGGGAGAATATGTCTTTTCAAATAACTGAAGCAGAATTAATCAGAGAACATCCCCCACTGCCAGCACAGGGACCCAATGTTTACCCCTAAAGATCCCACCGATTTTGTGGAACTACTGAAAGCCTTCTCATCTTCTTCCAGTTGGAAATTTTGATGATAGTTTTTTTATTTCTGTATACCATAACATATTGGGGAGATTTGGGGGGATACTTATGAGATCATGCGTTGATCAAACCAAGAGGAATCACATTCTGACTTTGTGGTAGAAAGTACCACATTGCTCTCCTAGAGATCTAGGACCATGTCTGAATGCAGTTACTATATGCTCGCATTTTAGGTTTTCTCCATTGTTGAGGAGTCACGGTACTCCCTACACGGAATTGAAGATGAAGTGGATATTTGGTGGCCCCAGTGTAGACTGGCAGGGACTGCTGGTGCTAGATCAAGTCCACTTCTTTCTCTGATTCATGGACTGAGCCAGCCTCCATTTGCCTGCTATTTTCTCTTCACTTTACATTAGACACCATGTAAAAGCAAGTGGTGCCACAAGCTGGAAAGCATCTTGTCCTTGATTGCAAGGAGCTGAAACTCTTTGCAATCTACCTGGTAAACTGACTGAAGCCCAAACCGTATGTTATAGATATTAACACATCCTGATAAACGTATTCCTTTCAGGCAGCTTTCTGATCTCAACTAGACGTGTGGTTTAGAGACAAACTTTTATACAAATGTCAGTTATTGTATTTTTTCCCCATTACAGTGTTCACTGATATGTTTGGTTAATCAATATTTAGAGATTTTCCTAAAAGAAAAGACATTGAAGAATGAGGTTAATAATTTTCACATTATTATACATTAAATATCTAATATGCCATTAATTTCAAGAATGAAAATTAGCCAAATTAATATATTCCTTTAATTACATTAGGTAATTAAATCTCACAGTTTAAAATGATAATTAGTACATTATTCATGTAATAGCCTTTTGAAAATTGCTCCTTTTAGATCAGAACAAAAAGTATAGTATGGTTAAAAGGAAAAATTAAGGGTGTCTTTCATTCTTGTCTGTTAATTGCAAATTTTGCAACTATTAATAAGTAATTCTTCTCTCATACCTGGTGTTCACCTATATTAAAAATGGAATGAGAAATACCTATTTTTCAGTGGTTTTGTAAGGTTTAGATAATTTCATCAGTGAAAAACTCCTAGCCTTACAGATATTCAACAAAAAGTACCCCAGGAATGGTTACAATTATAAATCAAATTAATTTTTATTAAAACCATCCCCCCTCCAAAACAGATGCAGCAATGTTGACAGTGTGAAGTTACAGATAACAGTGTATTTGTTTAAAATGTGAGCTTTTGGGATAGGATGAAAATGATCCATTCAGAATCAATTCTGCCTATGATATGATAGTCCACATTTTAGCCCTAATACTTTGCACTAATTTGTATCCATTAAATAATTTATTTGTCTTACAGTATTATTGAACAGTTTTATGTGTGCTAGGGATTTTCGTCAGAGTTTAAATGTACATTTGGGAGTCATCTGATGAGAAGTGATGACCATTAAAAAAGAGAAAGGATGGGATCACTGAAGCAAGAAATGTATAAGGAAGAAAACAAAATAAAAATAGGACATTTAGAGCCTAGTAATGAAAACAGGATGTGAGGTGCCAAGGATGTAGGAAAAGTACAAAATGATACATTCTTACCAAAGCCAGATGAGCTTTAAGAAATAGGAATAAACAACAACAACAAAAATCAAATATGGCAGAGATTTTATGGAGCATAAGGAGATATCAAAAAGGCCAGTTGTATGAATGTTTCACAAATAAAATTACCTTTGTGAATAAAAAGAAAAATACTCTAAAAAATGTATACATGTTATGCTTTTCAGACTTCTACGCTATCCTGGAATTTTCCCTAACTGCTTCAGACCACATCAAGAGGGTCCATTATGATAAGTGTCAGTACTGTATATTATACTGTAAGCATATACTCCCTTTTCAGGATATTACAGACTTGGACTTCTTCTTGACTCTTCTATTTTCTCATCACTTGCACATGTATTATTAATCTATTAATTATTAATTTCCAATTGATGGAGACATTTTACCCTTGGACATTTGGCAAAATCTGCACATATTTCCATTATATTTATGAAACAAGAATTATTTCTTTTTTGTTAGGGTCTTTATAAGCAACTTTTATAATCTGCCCTTTCTTTTGAAGGTACAGATTCACATACCACTGCAGAGTCCTTTTATTCTGTTCTTACCAAAAATAAGACACCCAAGCAAACCAAAACACATTTCCCCAGTTACGATTTAGAAGAGCCAGCTATTATTATTATTTAAAATTATATTCTGTGTCTCCCTGTCTCTCTGCCCCTCACCCACTTCCACTCTCTGCTCTCAAAAATAAACATTAAAAATTCAAATTATATTCATGCGAACACTGAAACTTTTGAATTAATATTTGACTTTTATCAAATGTATATAAAAAGTAAAAGTAAAAAATAACCTGAATTTATGAGAAGAAGCATTTTCCAGCCCTTATTCTTTCTTCCTCCAATTTCTGTTTAGTTACTTGTTATATTATATACCTCATATTTCTAAATGGCATGCTATGTTGCTATTTATTGGGGGGGTTGTTATTGTTTTGTCTTTTTTGAAAAAATTTTGGTTGTTGTCTTAGTACTTCTTATTATAGTGGATTTGGCTCTCTTATAGTGCCACTCTTAGACCCAGGAAAGTGAGACTGTTGCCTTTGTCCTGTATTTCAGTGGGCCTCATGTTTTGGAGTGCCTTCCTCAAAATTGTCTAAATGACTTTCTTTGCCTTGGACTCACCTGAGCCAGCAGTGCCTTCCAGGTGAGCTACTTCAAGCCAGGCCCAGGTCTCAAGTGAACATAGGTCTCAGTTTCTCCTCTTCATGTTTTTTACTAATCTACATTTGTGTCTAAGGTCTATCAAATGCCCCACAGTTTCAGGACTCATGTTTATAAAGTTATCTCAGGCCCCAAAGCTAGACCTTGTAGCATAAGGCTGTCCAGGAATATAGATCATGCTTACTAGCTGAAGTGGTATTTCTTTCTGGGGTGTGGGACTTTGAACTGCTAGATTAGTCTGATACACTGATTTTCAATGACCTTCAGCGCTTTGGGCTACCAATACTCTAGAACCCTGAGTCTCAGGATTGAAGGTCAACTTGGGCTTGAGCTGGAGGGTGTGATTGCATTTATCAGCTCTTGCCTACCTATGCTTGAACCCTAGTACTACCTCTGGTTTACAGCTTCTGATAGTGGTGGGTGGGGCCCACGGGGAGGTTACCTTGTATCTCTTCATTCTGTGCATCAGGGGTCAGACAGTTTATTAGGGGTGGCCATCCCTATATCTTCTGAGAGTCTTCATAAATGTTGCTTGGCAGTTTCAGCAGGCCCTACTGATCAATTTCCTCTCTTGCCTCCAAATTATATGGTGCTGTTGTGCTTTCAAGGGTTGGTCATAGATATGAAAAAAAAACAAAAGACAATTATCACACCAATAGCACCACCCACTTCTCTCACATTTCCTTGCCTATTGTCCCCACTGATTGTTATGTGGAAGGCAATGGTGTCATCAACATTGAAAGAGATCATATTCTAGGAGAAGTGACTGGGGCTTAAAGAGTTCAAAGGGAGACTTTCAAGGACTGAAAACAATCTGACATTTTTTTTCTACTTCAAGCTAATAAGTTAGTTTGCTACTCTTTCAAGGATGACGAAAAACAAAACAAGACTTAGGTCAGAGATAAAAGTCTTTATTACTTATAGCAAGAAGTGTGAGTAAATGCATAATTATGCCAATTCTCTGCCTAGTCATCTAATACTGACAGGATGCATAAAGAAGACCAGATAGCACCTGCACACACATGGGCTGCAGACCTTTTGTAATCGGCAGCAAGTATCCAGGCCCTTTGTTCCAAAGGCAGACAATGTTTCTATCTCCCAAGATAGCTTAATACTGTGTTCTATATCTACGACATAAAATTCCAAACAGCAACTATGATACAAACAGAGGAGAAATTTTTATTTATGTTTTTTTTTTTTTTTTTTTACATTTATTCACGTTTGAGAGACAGAGAGACAGAGCACCAGAGGGGGAGGGGCAGAGAGAGAGGGACACACAGAATCCGAAGCAGGCTCCAGGCTCTGAGCTATGAGCACAGAGCCCAATGCGGGGCTCGAACTCACGAACCGCGAGATCATGACCTGAGCCGAAGTCAGAGGCTTAATTGACTGAGCCACCCAGGCACCCCTATGTTTTCTTTTTGGGTGAGACTTGCATATGTGGTCAGCATTAAACCAAGTCAGTAGTAATCGTTGGGAGAGTCATTACATATCAGTATTTATTGGCAGAGACATAGATGACATAGTATCATGAGTAAAAATGTAACCAGTATTAAATACTCGGTATTAAAGACATGTAGATGCAAAAAGGTTTACATTGTTGCAATAAAAATGGATCCAAGGAGCCATAGTATTGCAAGTAATAGTAGTGTTGCACCATTTTCTTGTGTTACAACTATGAAATTAACCAGGAGGAACACACCTGAAATTAGATAAGAGTAGGATATTTGATAGTAAGGAAAATAAAGAGATGGTTCCTGGACCTGAGCAAGTTCTTCAAGTGCACCAATTAGATGGTGAACAGTATGTAAGTACTCATTATGTAAATATTCATAGACTGTAGCATACATGGGTCCATGAATTGTATATTGCCTTATTGTTTTATTCAGCCAAAATTAATTTAGGTGCATTCATATATTTATCATACTTAGGATATTTTGTTCCCACATCGTGAGCCCTCCATTATAATGTGTTTTCTTCAGTCTGAAGAACATTTTTAAGTATTTTCTTTATTGTGGATCTGTTGGTGATAAAGTCTTTTATTTTTTGTCTGAAGTTGTATTCATTTAACCTTCGTCCTTAAAAATCATATTTTTGTTCAACTTACAATCTGAGGTTGGCAGCCATTTTCTTCAGCGTTTTAAAGTTGTTACAGTATATTCTGACTTCCATTGTGTCTGTTGAGAATAAGCTATCGGTATAAATTATTTTTCCTTGAAGCTAATCTGTATTTTTGGTTGCCTATAGAATTTGGCAACCAAATTCCTCTGAGTTACAGGAATTTATCATGATGTGCCTAGGTGCAGCTATATTTTAAGTTATTTTTCTTGGGGTTCTCACTGATTTTGGAATCTGTGGCTTGATGTCTTTCATTGGTTTTTTTAACTTTCTCACGAAATACATCTTCAGACTTTACTTCTGCCCCCTTCTCTCTACTTGCAACTATTATCTATATGTGAGAGCTTCTCCTGAGTCTTTTCTGTCTGTTACTTTGATTTACTCCTTTATTTTTTCTTCTTCCTTTATTCTAGACATTTTGTACTGATCTAGTTTTTTTCACTCATTTTCTTTTATTGTACCTAGTGCAAACTGAAATACATCCTTTGAGTTCTTAGATTCAATTATTTAATTTAAGTTACAAGATTTTCTTTTTTCTCTATGTATTCTTTTCTTTATGAGTTCTTTTCCTGATGTAAATATTGTTCTTTATATCATTTGACAAAGTGATCAGAGCTTTTTAAGTCCTGGCAATAATCCCAACATTGCATTTCCCTGTGTTGTTCATCTCCTTTCATTACTTTTGCTGGTTTCTATTTATGTCTTTAACCTTATTGTCTTATTGGTTATTATTAATTTGGATGGGGTATTATATTCCATCATTGTAGGAATAACTGAAGCCAAGGATGATATTATCTCCCACCAGGAATAATTTAAATTGGTCATTATAGATGATTCTCATGGCTTTCTCCATGCTCTTCTGACTGCCCCTTCTCTGTCCCGCTTACTAATTTCCAGTATAAAACAAGAAAGGAAGGGGGAGATGTATATATGCACACATGTGCCCTTTTAATTAAAAATAAACCTGCTCAGGAAAATCTTCAAACAAAGAAATAAAACTAGTGCAAAAAAACGTTCTAAGCTTTCAAGTAAGGGAAAGATTTTCTAAAAATTTTAATGTTTTTATTCATTTTTGGGAGAGAGAGAGAGAGAGAGAGCGAACACAAGTGGGGGAGGGCCAGAGAGAGAGGGAGACACAGAGTCTGAAGCAGGCTCCAGGCTCCGAGCTGTCAGCACAGAGCCTGATGTAGGGCTCGAACTCATGGACTGCGAGATCATGACCTGAGCCGAAATCAGATGCTGAACTGGCTGAGCCACCCAGGTGTCCCATCAAATAAGGAAAGATTTTTAAAAAGCTGGGAGAGGCAATAAAATCACTTATCTATCTAAGAGAAACTTACAAATTGAAAACACATACTCATGCAATTGCTGGATTGTAGTGTAGTCCTATTTTAACTTTTTGAGGAATCTCCATACTGTTTTCCAGAGTGGAGGCACCAGTTTGCATCAACAGTGTGTGAGGGTCCCCCTTTCTCCACATCCTCACCAACATCTATTGTTTCCTGTGTTGTTAATTTTAGCTATTCTGACAGGTGTGAGATGATATGTCATTGTAGTTTTGATTTGTATTTCCCTGATGATGAGTGATGTGGAGCATCTTTTCATGTTTTTTTAGCCATCTCTATATCTTCTTTGGAAAAATGTCTATTCATGTCTTCTGCCCATTTTGTAAGTAGATCATTTATTTTTGGGGTGTTGAGTTTGATAAGTTCATTATAGATTTTGGGTACTAACCTTTTATCATATATGTCTTTGCAAATATCTTCTCTAATTCCAAAACCTGTCTTTTAGTCTTGTTGATTGTTTCCTTTGCTGTACAGAAGCTTTTTATCTTGATAAAATCCAATAGTTCATTTTTGCTTTTATTTCACTTGCCTCCAGAGACGTGTCTAGATCTAGTAAGAAGTTGCTGTGGCCGAGGTCAAAGAGGTTGCTGCCTGTGTTATTCTCTAGGATTTTGATGGTTTCCTATCACATTTAAGTCTTTCATCAATTTTGAATTTATTTTTGTGGATGGTGTAGGAAAGTGGTCCAGTTTCATTTATGTGCCTTTTGCTGTCCAGTTTCAACACCATTTGTTGAAGGGACTGTCTTTTTTCTTTTCTTCCTTTTTTTTTTTTAATTTTAGAGAGAAAGTGAGAGAGTTAAAGGGAGGGAGAGAGAGAGAGAGAGAGAGAGAGAGAGAGAGAGAGAGAGAGAAGAGGCAGGGGGTGGGGGTGGGGGCAGAATCCTAAGCAGGCTCCACATTCAGAGCAGAGCCTGACACAGGGCTCGGTCCCATGACCCTGGGATCATAACCTGAGCCAACAATCAAGAGTCAGATGCTCAACCCGCTGAGCCACCCAGGTGCTCCAAGACTGTCTTTTTTACATTGGATATCTTTTCTGCTTTGTTGAAGATTAGTTGACCGTATAGTTGTGAGTTCATTTCTGGGTTTTCTATTCTGTTCCATTGATCTATGTGTCTGTTCTTTTCTTTTTCTTTTTTTTTTTTTTTAAAGTTTATTTATTTTTGAGAGAGAGAGAGAGAGAGACAGAGCATGAGCAGGGGAGGGGCAGAGAGAGAGAGAGAGAGACACTGAATCTGAAGCAAGCTCCAGGCCCTGAGCTGTTAGCACAGAGCCCGATGTGGGGCTTGAACCCACAAACCATGAGATCATGACCTGAGCTGAAGCCAGATGCTTAACTGACTGAGCCACCCAGGTGCCCCTCTATGTGTCAGTTCTTGTTCCAGCACCATAACTATCTGATTATTACAGCTTTGTAACATAACTTGAAGTCCAGAATTGTGATGCCCCCAACATTGCTTTTCCTTTTCAAGATTGCTTTGGCTATTTGAGTATTTTGTGGTTCCATACAAATTTTAGGATTGTTTATTCCAGAGGATACAAAAATAATGATTTGAAGGGATACGTGCACACTGATGTTTACAGCAGCACTATCAACAATAGCCAAATTATGGAAATAGCCCAAATGTCCATCGATTGACGAATAGTTAAAGAAGTTGTGGTATATGTATACAATGGAATATTAGTCAGCCATAAAAACAGAATGAAATCTTGCCATTTGCAATAACATGGATGGAGCGAGAGTGTATCATGCTAAGTGAAATAAGTCAATCAGAGAAAGATAAGTACCATGTGATTTCACTCATACATGGAATTTGAGAAACAACACAGATGAACAAGGCGGGGGAAAAAGACGAGAGGGACAAACAATAAAAAGACGCTTAAGTATAGAAAACAAACTGTGGTTTACTGGGGGGGAGATGGGTGGGATGATGTGATAAATGATAACGGGCACTAAGGAAAGTACTTGTGATGAGTACTGGTTGCTGTATGTTAAGTGATGAATCACTAAATTCTACTCCTGAAACTAATATTACACTATATATTAAGTGACTGGAATTTGAAAAAAAAACTTAAAGCAAACAAACAAGATAGTATCTAAATAAAAGTAAATAAAAAATAGCAAGAAAAAATGAAAACAATTTTTAAAAAGGGTATTTTTAAAACACAACAATTTATGATAGAAATAAGTGTATATGGGGGTTCCTAGGTGACTCAGAGTTAAGTGTCTGACTTCAGCTCAGGTCATGATCTCACAGTCCATGAGTTGGAGCCCACATTGGGCTCTGTGCTGACAGCTCACAGACTGGAGCGTGCTTCAGATTCTGTGTCTCCCTCTCTCTCTGCCCTCCCCTTGCTTGCTCTCTGTCTCTCTGTCTCTCTGTCTCCCTGTCTCTGTCTCTGTCTCTCTCTCAAAAATAAACATTAAAAAAAGTTAAAAAAATAAGTGCGTATGTTTTAGACATCAACAAATATGGCCTCTACATATACACACATATATAATGCAAAAAATGTCATAATTTCATTATAAATTGGGAAAATCCAAATAGTATGTCATATTTTGATACACATTTCAAAACACGATAGATGAATATAGCAAGGTTATGTGAGATTTCATCTAGTTAATTTAACACCCATATAATATCTATACCTATAAGTGCAAATTCATGTCATTGAAATAAATTATTGATTACAAATTTCATCTCTTTCAAGATATAAATATAATATAATCTATATTCCTTTAACCACAATCGAATTAGAAATCTTGTAATCTATTTTATTTCTGCTGGTAAATATTCTCTGTCCTTTCCTTTAGAAAAGATTATACCTGCTGATTACTTAATTGCAAATTTTGCTATTTGATTTGCTTTGGGGAATTATGTACAAACAGAATTGATATGTGACATTACAAATTTTTGAGAGTTTCCCCTAGCTTTATTGGTATATAATTGACATATAACATCATATAAGTTTAAGGAGTATACTGTAATGATTTGTGTATCAAATCACATGTATATTACAAAATGTGTATATTTGATACACATGTATATTGCAAAATGATGACCACAATAAGGTTAGTTAACACATCAATCAACTCACAGAATTACTTTTTCAGTGTGTAATGGTTAGTCTCATACAAAAACAACAGTCTACAACCTCTTAATTGTTGGCTTTCTCTTTTCAGTATAAGTAGCCATGAGTTCTTATCCTCAGTGATCAAGGAATTTTAAAAAGTGACATTTATCTCAGAATCTACTAGTTATTTGAAAAACATAATACTTATTTCATATAAAAATCTAATATTTTTGAGATAAGATAAATTTAAAATAGCATAAACTCTTCTACATTTCGATAGACGATTGTGTTAACAATTTTTGTAGACAGCTTATCAAACTCAACACCAAAGCACATGCCATTTATTGACTTTAATACAGTACTAAAAATCAGACAAGTATTTTGTTCCCAAACACTCATATTTATTTATGTATTTATATAAATTTCTTATTCTTATCTATAAAAGCAAAAAAAAAAAAAAAAAAACAACCAGGAAATCAACTATCTCTTGAAGAAACAGTTACTTTGGTTTTTTCCCTATTAATCTAAAGTTATGCTTATGAGGGTTTTAGGCAATTATTTAAAATATTGCCAACAGTTTCCTAGTTACAGTATGTTCTGTTTTGTAAACCATGAATATCTGCTACACTATATCAAATTGTAACCTGAAAACAAATAAAAATATACTTTCAAAGTAAGAGATGCTAAAATGTTGGATAATTCCTCAAGGCATAAACAGCATGATTTGAATTGCTTCATGAATGAAAGAAAATTTACTGATAGGTATCAACATTTTAAATGGTTTTAAAAGTACCACATTTAGAGTTAAGAGAGGTACTCACAGGCTAGTAAGTAAATACTTGTGAAAAAATTTAAAGAAGGTAAAAGGAAAGAAATATAGGCACATATGAAACCAATTCTTGTCATTTTTCAACACAATAAATATACTTTAAATAATCAATTAACTAGTAATTAACAAAAGTACTGATCCAGTATAGCTGTTCTTGTAAGTCAATTTTAGGAATACTAACTACCTCAATGAACTTTTTTCAAATAATTAAAGGATTAACTAAGAACTAATCACATCCTTTCAATTTATTTCACTCAACAGGGGTGTTGGGTCACAGTTGTTTAAAAGGAGACTATTAGAGGCTCTTTTTGCCTCATTTATTTACAAACATAAACAGAAATTTTAAAATGGATTGTAAAGCTTAGAGAGAAATGCATGAAATACAGTATGTTCATCCATTTCTCCCTGGATAAGGAGAAACGTATTAAACAGTAATTAAAAAAATGGAATTCTTATAATGTGTTGAGCTGCTTATTCTTAAATAAGTTTAAAGTCTTCAGAGGAAAAAAAAAAAACATTACCAAAGAGAGTGATAACCTTAAGGTTAAAGAACCTTAGGGTACAGATTCAAAATTATGGTGTATATGGTTAATACTATCAGAGGGAAAGAGCTTATGAGCATGAGATAAAATAACTCTTCTTATTAAAGAAGGGCCCATTAATGAGATTAAGTAGTATTTTATCATATTCTTTAAAATATTCCCCCAGTTCCCATCTTGGATTTTGGCTTCTCAAATAGCTTTTCTATTTGTATATGTTCCTATATACAAATTTGTATATATTGTCTACATTTTAATTAATGGAATGAAGTAAATATTTCATTAATTAAAGGGAAAGCATTATCATTATTTGTTTGACATTTCCTCTTTTATCAGTGTCTTTTCACTTATTTTTCTATATTTTATTTTATCATATGATGATTTGTCTCAGTTCAAGTCCAAGATTGACTACTGAAGTAATTATGTTAATAAACATATGAATATTTATTTTATTCTGTTATGGATTTGACTATACTGAAAAATTGATGATTTTGCTTCACTATAGCTAGAGAATTTAAATCTATCAAGTATCTAAATATTGGTAACTTTTCTGGGATAATAGGGACTACATAGAAAATAGTAAATGTAACAAATAAATGTCCAGGTAAAATATGACAAGTATTAAGATATTTTATACCCCCAGGGTGCTTAGGTGGCTCAGCCAGTTAAGCCTCTGACTTTGGCTTAGGTCATGATCTTGCACTCCACAGTTCGAGCCCCACATCAGGCTCTGTGCTGACAGCTCAGAGCCTGGAGCCTGCTTTGGAGTCTATGTCTCCTCCTCTCTCTGCCCCTTGGCCTCTCATGCTCTCTCTCTCTCTCTCTCTCTCTCTCTCTCTCTCTCTCTCTCTCTCCCTGTCTCTCTCCGTCTCTCTCCATCTCTCTCTTTCTCTCTCAAAAATAAATAAAAATTAACAAAAAATTTTTAAAAAGGATATTTTATATCACCCAAACCTGTCACCTTGCAAATAACTAATTAGAATATATTCAGTGTCAACATGGATATGAAGAAGTAGGGAGTTTTGAAATTAGACATTTTATTTTACAATGGAATGGTAAGGTGGTAGGAAGTGAAATAAAAGGAGTGTATATACAAATATGTAAAAGAAAAAAGAAATGACAAAAATGCAAAATGCATTACAAATGCATATATTCTACAAATAGAATAATATGAAAACAAATTGTAGGAATTACGAAAATCAAAAGATGGAGTAAATAATGCAAGATGTCAAATGTTGAATTATAAATGTTTTACAGAAATGCAGCATGAATTTTAATAGTAAACTGTTTAATTTGTTGTAAATTAAATATTTCACTAGACCCAAGAGATTGGTGTTCAGAAATAAACATGATATTTTTCCTATTAAATAATCTATAAGAAAATTTGATATTTGTTTTAATATATGTGCAAATTGTGTTATGTAAAATCATGTTCATAAGGAAATAAAAATATGTAATAGACACATGAAACAGAAAAAATATAATTCAAGTTGTTTATAATATTCAAGAAATTATTAAGAAACATGGCAACTATATTATTCCTGGAAGAGTTTGATATTGAGAGCGATTGATAATTGTTTTTCTCTATAATCTGTCTGAAGCATTTGAGTTTAAAATTAAGGTATAAATGGACTACATGATAGATGTTAGATTAGATAGGTGTATAGGTAGGTGATAAAGATGATAATTAGATATTACTGTTTCTTTTTTTTTAATGTTTATTTATTTTTGAGACAGAGAGAGACAGAACATGAACGGGGGAGGGGCAGAGAGAGAGGGAGACACAGAATCGGAAGCAGGCTCCAGGCTCCGAGCCATCAGCCCAGAGCCCGACGTGGGGCTAGAACTCACAGACCGTGAGATTGTGACCTAAGTCGAAGTCAGACGCTTAACCGACTGAGCCACCCAGGCGCCCCAAGATGATGGTTAGATAAATAAATGGATGGGTAGATAGATCAGGTGACAGAGCATTCTCAAATAATTTTATACTTGAAAAACCCATAATTTTAAATAGAAAATTTGATCAGTAATGATGTGGTGCTGTTCATCACTTCAGGTTAATATATTTAATCACTTGTTTGTCAAAAATGATAAACAGGTCAATAACTTATAGTTTATATTCACAGGAATTTGCGTACAATATCATTTGAACAAATTATAATTATCTTAATTATAATTATAATATATTCATATAATATAATTTTATAATTATCTTAATTATAATATAATTATATAATATAATTATATAATAAGATAATTATAATTATCTTAATTATAATTCCTTTTTAAACTCATATCATTTTTTCTAACTTGAAATCAAATAAATTATGATAGCATAAGTACACAGATGTTTAGAATAAGATACAAATTTAAATATTTTCTAGTTATATGTAAGGTTATTAAAAAGATGAGGGACACATTAAAGCTCTGAATAGTCCAAAGAAATGCCAGTTGTCATAAAGCATATCTGTTAAGACTGATCGTCATAATCTCCTTGCCACTGGTAAAATAGGAAACAAACAGTATCACAACCACAGCCTTCAATATTCACGTACATTGGAGACAATAGTGAATATATACCTTAAATCACAATTCAGTGCTCTATTTTAAGTTCCTTACTGTATCATGAACAAAATCCATGGAATGAATTGATTCATTGATTAAACAGTGATTCATTGACTTCATACTATGTGCCTGGTACTAGGACAGATGGTGTAGTTAATCTTATGAGATGAAAGGAGCTTTTCATGGAAGACAATGTTTTGGAAAACAAATAAATAAATAGATAAATAAGACTAGAATTTTATCAGGCAGGTGTAATGGTAATGACATATGCTTTGCAAAAGGAAGGGCAGGAGAGGAAGTGTGTGGGAGTTTGTGGGAAAACTTAGGGATAGGATATCTGTGGAGATCCTCAGGGAGATCATGTAGTCTGCTGTGATTTTCATAGGGGGTTTCAGAAAAAAAAAACCAAAAACTAGGAAATGAGTCTTAAATATTAAAACTTTTCAACCTAGTCTGTTGAAATATTGAAACAAATTGAAATAGTTTACTATACAGGAAATAAAATGTTACTATAGTAAACTCATATATTCTGAAAGTTTTCACAATAAATTTTATAAAAGAGTCAAATTTTTAATTTTCTGAAATTAATTTAAAAAACTCTCAAAGGAAAAATAAGTTATAATTTGAACTCATCTGCTTTTAGGACTTTCTTTATCCATATAACATTCTAGTTTTTGCAGTGTGCACGCACACAAGTCTGTGTGTGTGTATGTGTGCACATTTGCTCTGACTAGCTATCCTGCTCTTTATGGAGAGGTCTTCATTTCCTTTTATGTTAGGTATCCAAGCTCTTCAATCATAGGTAAAATATCGCATAGCATGTATATAGCATTGGACTCTGGCCAGTTCTCTTTCTATAAGTCAGTTTAAGAATCAGAATTATCTCTTCATTGTGTCCTTATTTTATTCTGGCTCCCATTATCTATCGATACTTTGAGTAATGAGTTCTTGGAAATTGAAGGGCACAGGGATATTAAGCAGTGTATTTGAATTTAAAGTACTTAAATGTAAAACATGTTCCAAGCTTTTATATGAGATTACCATCCAAATATATGTGGTAAAGACTTTACAGAAGCCAAACTGAAACTGATACAAAGCTATATTAATAAAATGTTGATCCTAAACACACTATGGGTAGATTAAGGTTTTCAATAAATCTGTGTTGCTTTTTGTGCGATTCACAATAAAGGGCTGCTTCTCTTGAACTTATATACAATATTGATATCAACAAAATTTTGAGGACCAAAGCTTTCTGTCTATACTAACTCAGTTAATGCATAATAACAAGGTGTAGATAGCCTCTCCATCTTTGTTGGTTTGATACTTTTGATAACATTACACAAGATATTTTAAAGGGAAAGCGAGAGGATGGACAAAGGACTTTGCTCAATAAGGTGAATCCATACCATACCACTGACAGGTTTTTTTGTAATATTCCTGACAGCTAATCGAAGTCCTAGATTATACTGGTATTGTTTTATGAGGAATCGATTTTATATGACTGTGAAATCAAAACTTAAGTAATTTTAAATGCTATGTAATGGGGAAATATCATAGATTCTGATTATTTTAAGATTTTATTCCAAAAAATTGGTCTTTTTTAAAAATTTATTTCAGAGAGAGAGAGAGAGAGAGTACAAGTTGAGGAGAGGGGGGAAAAGGGAGGGAGGAAGGGAGAGAGAGAGAGAGAGAGAGAGAGAGAATCTTAAATAGGCTCTATGCTCAGCACAGAGCCTGATGCAGGGCTCGATCCCATGACCCTGGGATCATGACCTGAGCCAAAAATGAAGAGTTGGATGCTCAACAGACTGAACTACCCGGTGCCCCCAAAGAAATTTTGATTATGGTAAAGACTTTAGGTTATTTGTTCATTTTCTTCCATCATCAGAATCATACAATTGCTTTGATGGAAAAATTGCAAGTACCTGCTTATCATAAAGTAAATCACAAAGAGTAGAAGAATGAGACTTGGAGCACCTGGGTGGGTCAGTTGGTTAAGTGACTAACTCTTGATCTCAGCTCAGGTCTGGATCTCAGGGTGATGAGTTCAAGTCCTGTGTTGGGCTCCCTGCTGGGCATCACAGTACTTAAAAAAAAATAATAAGAGACTTGAGAAAGAACTTATTAATCTCTCTCAGAGAAGGGATTATGAAAAAGATATATAAAAACTACATACTTTGTTCTGAAGTCTCACAATTATTAGTGCTCCAAAACTTCAAGCTAGGTGTCTAATGTTAGGATTTAAAGATTCTTTTGATGGTAGGACACAATACCATGACATTTGAATAGATGAAAGACAGAGCTCTTTGAGAGAAGGCTGAATCCAGACCACACAGGGGGTTTCACATGGAGACAGGGCTACAGCAAGCTAGAGCCGTAGGAGGCAGCTTATGGTTGGCAAATCATGTGAAGTTCATGGGCTTCCTATGGATTGGTTTATTTGAATAATTTTGCAGCCTCTGCAACATAGGCTCTGTTCATTGTTGTTAGATTCTAGACTCTGAGAGTGATTAGGGTGGGTGCAAAATAGTCTGGTGTAGGATAGCATTATAAGGGAAGTCACTGCGTGTGGGCTTAATCAGTTGTTCAAATAGGTGAACTGACTAAGCCAGTCCTCCCACCTGAGTCAGGACAGCTTTTTTTTAAACACTCTAAAAAATCACCTCATACCTGTCAGAATGGCAGAAACACAAGAAAACACAAGAAACAAGTGTTGGCAAGGATGCAGAGAAAAAGGAACCCTTGTGCATTGTTGTAAACTGGGGCAGCCATTGTGCAAAACAGTATGGAGGTTTCTCAAAAAAAATGTAAAAGTACAACTACTATAATATCCAGATATTTCACTACTGAGCATTCACCCAGAGACTATGAAAGCACTAATTAGAAAAGATATATGCACCCCTATGTTTATTGCAGTATTATTTACAATAGCCAAATTATGGAAGCAGCCCAAGTGTCCATCAATAGATGAATTCATAAAGAAGGTGTAGTATATACATGCAATGGAATATCACTCAGCCATACCAAAGAATGAAATCTTGCCATTTGCAGCAACATGATGGATCTAGAGAGTATAATGCCAGTGTCAGAGAAAGACAAATACCATATAACTTCACTAATATGTGGAATTTAAGAAACAAAACAAGCAAAGGAAAAAAGAGACAAACCAAAAAACAGACTTAACTATAGAGAACAAACTAATGTCTACCAGATGGGAGGTAGGTGGGGGTGGGGTGAAATGGGGGAAGGGGATTAAGAGTACACTTCTCACAATGAACAATGAGTAACATACAGAATTTTTGAATCATATGTACAGCTAAAACTAATATAACACTATAAGTTAACTATACTGGAATTTAAATTAAAAAAAGAAAAAGGACAATTCCCTCCCAAAAACAAATTTAAAAAACTCCTTTATTTACATCTAAGACCAATTCTCTCATCCACTATGTTGGTGGGATAGACATGATGCCAATAAAAGGTGAAGATCAAAAATCTCAAGAACTTATAATCAGCGCATTAAACAGATTTGAATTAATGATTAAAGGCATGCTTTCAAATTTTAACATAACTGATGTCATAAATATTAAAATCTTTATGTACCTGGAAAAGGGAAACATAGGAAATAATTTCCTTTATTTTCTTAAATGAGCACTCTTAAGATCATAAGCCACATTTTTATTAACAATTTAGCATTTTTTAAAGTTTATTTATTTTTGAGAGAGAGCATGAGTGAACGAGGGGCAGAGAGAGAGAGGGAGAGATAGAGACTCCCATGAGGGGCAGAAAAAAAAGGAGAGAGAGGAGAGAGAGACTCCCGCATAGGCTCCACACTGTCAGCACAGAGCCCTAAGGGGGGTTCGAGCTCACCCGATGTGGGGCTCAAACTTGCAAACTGTGAGTTCATGACCTGAGCCAAAGTCTGATACTTAACCACCTGAGTCACCCAGCGCCCCAGCCACATTTTTAATTTTTTTAAGTGTTTTGTGTTTGTGTTTAAAGATAATAATAATGAAGGACTCTTAATAATCATTGTTGCCATGTCCTTATAATTTTCATGGCTACCTATGGTAAAAATCATTTGTAAGCTATAAAATATTAACATATTTTACATATATATATACACACATATATAGGTATAAATATATATGTATGTATGTGTGTGTATATATATATGAAAATAGGAAATTTTTCTCAGGAAGTCTATATATATATATACATATATATATGTATATATATATATATGTATATATATATATATATATACACACACACACACACACACACTATTGACTTCAATATATATATATTCAATATATATATATTGAAGTCAACACACACACACACACACACACACACTATTGACTTCCTGAGAAAAATTTCCTATTTTCATATCTGTAATGTTATTTAGTGCCAGATATGGGAAAATAGGTATATCTTTACTCATAACAGGTCCATAACAGGAATTGATGCAATATAGCTTTTTCTTTTCTTTTCTTTTCTTTTCTTTTCTTTTCTTTTCTTTTCTTTTCTTTTCTTTTCTTTTCTTTTTTCTTTCTTTCTTTTTCTTCTTTCTTTCTTTCTTTCTTTCTTTCTTTCTTTCTTTCTTTCTTTCTTTCTTTCTTTCTTTCCTTTTTTTATTAAGAGGCCAATATTGTCTGACCTAGGCAGAATAAGTGAGAACAATTGGAAAAAAAATTTTCTTTTTAAGATTTGGATTTCTAGGGTCACCCAGGTGGCTCAGTTGGTTGGGCGTCCGACATCGGCTCAGGTAACGATCTTGCAGTTCGTGAATTTGAGTTCCTGTGTCTGGCTCTGTGCTGACAGCTCAGAGCCTGGAGTCTGCTTGGGATCCAGTGTCTCCTCTCTCTGCCCCACCCCTGTTTGTGCTCTGTTTCTATCTCTCTCAAAATTAAATAAACATTAAAAAAAGGATTCAGATTTCTATAATTTAATTACTTTTTTTATTTGAATCAATTGTTATAAGCTGCTTCAAAATTATGAAAATTAACTTCTCACAAAGAATAATTTTAATGGATAGTATCAGATTTGTGCTTTGTCTCATGTTTTAGGAGTAGAGGAAAATTTATAATGCTTTTCTTACTCATATACCCAATAACAGACTCATAATCAGAACATTCCCAGTCTAATGAATAAGGATGACTTAATGGTTAAAGCAAATTCACCCATCATAGTTAATAGGCAGAACTATAATATATAAACATTGGGATATATAGGTGTATAGGACTATCAACATTTGATCAAAGTTTGCATCCATAAACAATGAGCATAGTTTAAGAAGCATCTAATCCTGAGTCACACTTATTTAGTTAACATTTTCCTCTACTATTAAGATTATAATAGAAAGCAAAACTCGGGGTTAAAGAAAATTCAGTTATTTTTCGTGTTGTTACTGATTTTTACATATAGTTGGTTAATATATTTACTTAATCTAATAGGAAATAAAGATTACAACTTAAAATAATTAATTAGAGGGGCAACTGGGTGGGTCAGTCATTTAAGCATCTGACTCAATTTCGGCTCAAGTCATGATCTCACATTTTGTGGGAAAGAGCCCCATGATGGGATCTTCACTGGCAGCATGGAGCCTGCTTGGGATTCTCTCACCCTCTCTCTCTGCCCCTCTCCTGCTCACATGCACTTGCACACACACACTGTCTTTCAAAGTAAATAAATACTTTAAATTTTAAAAAATAAGATAAAATAGTTAGAAACAATTATTCATGGTAATGTAATGGTGGGTACATATCATAATGTGTTTGCTGAAGATCAAAGAATCATAAGAAACAAAGAGCAAAATTTAATGTAAACTACTGACTTTAGTTAATAATAATGTGTCAGTGTCAGCAAATTTTTTCTAACAATTGTACTACAGTTCTGCAATAAATTACTAGTCAAGGAAGCTGTTTGTATGTTAGGCTGATAGGTATATAAAAATTCTATGTACTATCTGCTCAATTTTTCTGTAAATCCAATACTATTTTTAAAATAAAATATGTTAAAAAAAAACAGAGGAAATGTGTTGAAGAACCATTGTATGTAAGCTGGAAGGGAATGTTAAGTGTTGAGTGTTCTAAAGGACCAGTCACTTTGGAAGAAAAAGGTTATCAACTCCAAACAGAAAAAGTTGAAATAGGAAATGCCAATTCCTAATAATTTCCTAGATTTTTAAACATTATGTACCAAAAACCCTGTGTTACGACTTTTTCACTTCTTTAACTCTATGCACTATTCACATGATTTAATCCAATTGTATTACTTTACATTCCATCTCTCTGTACTTACAATTCCCAAATTTATATCTCTGGCCAAATAGCTTGAGAGGAATCTTGGAGCAGTCTTTGAATTTTCTCTCTATATAATGTCCCACAGTCAATCTATTTGCATTTCTTATTAGCTCTACTTTTGAATCTAAAAATTTCTCACTCCCTGTATCACTACTACTTTCAGCCAAGCCACCATCATCTGCCTCCTACTTCTTCCTGTTTTGGCACTCGCTGTACAGCACAGCAGCTAAAGTAGCTCTTTCCAAATTCAATATAGATCTTTTCACCCTGTTCTGAAATGTCTCCCAATTACTTCCCCCATCTCCTCAGTAAAATCCAAATCTCCATATAATCTGAAAGTTCCAGTTTGACCTCACCTTTCTCCTCAAATTCTCTGACATCATTTCCTGTAATTCTCCCCATCTCTCCCACTCCTCTGATCCACTATTATCCTTGCTTTCCTTAGAATATACCAAATTCAATCATGACTTGATATTTTGTTTCTTCTGTCAAGAATGATTGCTTTCCAAGAAACCACATGGTACCCTCTTTTTCCTGCTGCAGGGTCTGTTCAATGAGGTCATTACAAAATTATTTAAATAGCACCCTCCCTTTTACTGCCAACATCTCTTCCTTGCCTTATTTTTCTCTGTGGAATATATATATATATATATATATATATATATATATATATACACACACACACACATATATATATATATATACACATACACATATATATGTATATATATGCACACACACACATATATATAACATACTTATATATATATATACATATGTATATATAATATATATAGAACATACTTATTTATCTCCTTTATCCCCCTACTATAATGAACACTTCATGAGAGAATATTATCATATTTTTTTAAATTGCTATATGTCCAGTTCTTAGAACAGTGCTTGTTACATAGAAGGTACTTAGCTATTTGTTGAATGAGTGAATTATTGAATAAGTGAATAATAAACAAGTGGTAGTGTATTGTGGCTCCAAATTAATTATCTAAAGAGATGTGCAAAAATTCAAGTATTTTCAAAACAATCCAGTGATTTTTGAGTATCTACGTGGCTTTCTCAAAAAAAAATTAAAAGAAGTTTATTGACAATTCATGATGTGCCTGGGTTTGAAGTTCAGAATAACACAAACAACATACAATTTACGGAGTATCCTATAAAAGAAATGTGGGGGTTGTATATTATTGAGGCAGATGACTCATTAGTTTTTGGTTGCCTTTGTTTTTTAACATCACATGGGAAGAAGACTAAAGTCCATGTAATTTTACTTTGAACTAAAATATTTTTCATAAAATTGACAAGTGGTTAAAAATGTCTTTGATAAAATCTTCAAATAAATATAGTACTGAAAGCTAGCACTGAATGTACAAATTATAACAAATAAACTGCAAGATAGAACACTTCTCAATTTTCTGTAAAATAAATTTAGTTAATAGTGCAGAATTTAAAAAATAACATATATATATATATATACAGTATATATGTATGTGTGTGTGTATATATATACATATATACATATATATATCCTTAATATATATATACTATGCCACTGAGAAAAAGAGAATATGAAATTTGATAAATGTAGGTTTGAATCTCAGCTCTATTTCATGAGTTGTGTGATCATAGATATTTATTCTCCACTCTAATTTAAGTGGATGATTTTGATAATCTGATGGCATATGCCCAGAAAATCGGTACTGGAAGTGTTGACCCTAATCCAACGAGTAAATCATAGTTCTCTTTTTCCCATTGACTTCCCTTCCATCTTGATTTTGCAACATTGAGTGCTGTGATTTTTACTAACATACACTGGGTTGCTGATAAAAATCCATATATTCTTAGATGAATCAATGATATGAAATGGACTATTCAGAGCTTTAATGTGTCCCTCATCTTTTTAATAACCTTACATATAACTAGAAAATATTTAAATTTATATCTTATTCTAAACATCTGTGTACTTATGCTATCATAATTTATTTGATTTCAAGTTAGAAAAAATGATATGAGTTTAAAAAGGAATTATAATTAAGATAATTATAATTATCTTATTATATAATTATATTATAATTAGGATATTGTATTCTTTTTAATGGATAAAAACCTACATATAGTAATTACTTTCACAGCAGAATTTGTTAATAAAAATACATGAATTATTTGCAGTATAGTCAGCACTATTTTAAATGCACAATATCTTTTTTTTTCTGATAGATTTGTATTATGGAAAAGAAAGACTGATGAATTATTATAAACTTTACATAAAAGAAAAGAAGTGGGGGGAATGCATCCTAAAGTAGGCTTGCCATTATTTTTTCGTTGCTGTTTATGATTTTTTAGTTATATTATTTTATCCTACCTTACCCATTCACTTGGATAATGTACTCTTGGTGGCCTTAGAAATTATTTACTAAGTATTTCTCTAAGTTTGTAAATACAATTGCATCAGATTTTGGAAGAGTGTAATTGATAAAAATAACTATCTAAAATAAAATATCAGATAATGTACTTCTAACAAGAAAAATAATGTGCCTATTTTTTTTCATTCATCATTAACATTCAGATAGAAATACTGTTAATTAGAATTATGTTCAAAGAAACCAACTCTAGGACAATACAAGAAAATCCTTGCTAATGAACACTGGCTTTGACTTATTTGTTACTCAGAATTTTTCAAAAAATATGCAATTTTTAGAGATTTTGCACAAAGTCATTATATTTTCTTGAATTACTTATGCCCTTGGATTATCTCCCTTGCAATTCATGAAGTTTGAAATTTAATTTAAAGGAAAATTATATTTTGTATTAACTCAAAATGTTTTCCCCCAGGAGGTAAATGATGAGATGTTCTGACACAAATTTTAACTAATCCAAATGCCATTTGGGAGAATATGACCAGTTAGGTTCTACTGGTTTCTATCACAAAGCTTTCATGCCTCCTCACTAAACAAGCAAAGATAGCACATATTGGCTGGTTACTAGTGTTACTATTATGTTAAAAATAGAGCTGGGGGCACGTGGGTGGCCTAGTCAGATAAGCAACTGACTCTTGATTTCAGCTGGGGTCATGATCTCCTGGTTTGTGAGTTTGAGACCTGCACTGGGCTCTTCACTGACAGTCGGGAGCCTGCTTGAGATTCTCTCTCCCTCTCTCTCTGTCCCCCCCCCGACTTGTGTGCTCACTTGCTCTCTCTTTCTCTCTCTCTCTCTCTCTCTCTCAAAATAAATAAAAACTTAAAAAAAAATAGAGCCAAATTTAAATTCACTAGTTCTTAGTGAATCTCTACATGGTCATTAAAAGAATAACCACCTTGGGGCACCTGGGTGGCTCAGTCAGTTAAGCACCAGACTCTTGATTGCGGATCAGGCCATGATCCCATGGTTCCTGAGAGAGAGCCCTGCATGGGGGTCTGAGCTGACAGAGCGGAGCCTGCTTTGGATTCTCTCTGTCCTGCTTTCTCTGCCCCTCTCCCACTTGCACGTGCTCTCTCTCAAAATACATACATAAACATCAGGAAAAAAAAATCCACCTTACTCCCGCTTCGCTCCTCTCTTACCCACTCCTGCACTTGAGTCTTCTATTTATTCATCAAATACTTCTTGAACAGGACCAGAGTAGATATTGGTTTAAGAACAGATGTTAATATTTGAACCTCTAACTTGAATTACAGTAGTCTGTATTAGCTCTCTGTTCTATTGAAAAGAAATCCCTGATCATCTTTCTGTCTTTTTATGTCCCTTTAAAAAGCAATGAAATTTGCTCCCAGTTAGTTTTAAGTATGGTAAGATAAGTTTTTTAACACATTGGCCTTGAAGCATGTTAAACACTTGACATTTCCTAGTGTTATGTCTATTGGAAAAATATTGACATTTACTCTCAAAAACAACGTTTGCTACTGATAATATGGATAGTAATTTCAATATCCATCTTAAGAATGTATCAATTTCAGTTATATCCTAGTTTGAGCAAATAGACATTATCGATAGAGAAAATGTCTTGCAGGTTAGTAAACTTACCTATTCTATAAATCTGTTGGTAAAAAGTTATTTTTCAATCTTTACTCACCTAGCTTAAATATGAAGAACCATAATGCACTGGTGGGAAAATAATGAAATTCTATACGTATTGACTTTTTTAATATGTCAGGAGATTTATAAACATCCAGAGGAATACTTAATGTTAAACGGTAAAATGTAATATATACAATGTCAATTTTATTTATGCAAACAAATAAATCACATATTTTATGAGCAAACATAAACTGTGCACACATTTACCATTTTGTTTTTTCTTTCCTAAAAACAATAAAACCATCTTGAAGTTCTATTTCCAGCATTATATGATTTTTTTTGTTTTGTTTTAAGAGCTTTATTGATAGTATAACCGACATAATAAGCTGTATATATTAAAAACATGCAATTTGATATGTTTTGACATACATATATACACCCATAAAATCATCACCATAATGAAGACGGTAAATACATTCATCACAAATTTCATCTTTCTATTTTTAATATACTTTTCAAGTTTTAATTTAAATTCCAGTTAGTTAACATACAGTGTAATATTATTTTCAGGTGTACAATTTAGTGATAATATCACTTTTCTTATTCCTAGTATTGGTAGTTTAATTTTTTCTAAGAAATCTAGCTAGAGTTTATCAATTTTATTGATCATAAGTGAAATATTTTTCATTGATTTTTCTCTATATTTCTGTTTTCTATTATTGATTTCTGTTCTGATTTTATTGCTGCTTTTTCTCTACTTGGTTTGGATTTAAGTTGCTCTTCTGTTTCTCATTCCTAAGTTAAAAGCTGAGGTCATTGATTTGAGACCTTTCTTCTTTTGAAATATGATCTTTTTTTAACTTAAAATGACATATATATGATTTTCATATTGCCTAGATAATCATAAAACCCATAATCCTCCTATTTATGAAATATTTTCATATGATCTTTAATGTGAACTATTTGCTTATTCCAAAAGAAATGGTCAAAATATGTCCTTGAAATTACTATAAATTGTAATTTCTATATGTATAGTGGAGTATAAAGAGATTCTGACTCATTTTATGTGAATTCCAGTATAATAAACAGCTATTTTTATAACTACAAAAATATTAGTGATTGCTGGGACATTTGTATTTTTCTTCTCTTAATTTTGTATATTATTTTTTTACGTAACAAGTTTTAATTTTTACAAAGACATATATATTCATAATTAAATCTTTCTGTGTATTTACAATAAAAAATTTGAAAAACTATCCTCGCAATAGCTGAAGAATCTTTGCAATATTTTATCTTGTTGGTTTTATATTTTGTGTTTAATTATTTAATTACTTAAATCTAGTTGTTTTATGAAAACTACATACACTCAACTTTCTTATTTTGCCTAATACCTTATTTTAAAAACACCATTCCATATAATGAACATCTTACCCACTCTTATGTCTTTATCATGTATTTTTTGACTTAACCTATTTCATTTTTTAATGTCACAGGACATTAATTAAGATACTGTATCATGTTACAAACGCCAAATAATACTGATTTTTAAAATAGGGAAATTTACTGCTCACTTGCATAATAGTTCTTACATAAGCAGCTCAGAGCTGATATGACATCTCTATAATATTGGACATCCAATCTCATTATTTTATTGCTCTGCTATCCCAAGCAAACAGCTTCATACTGAAAGTCTAAGACAACTATTTCAAAGAAGAGCTGTCAAGCTTCCTGCCTTTTAAGCGTACAACCCACAATCTTACGTTTCACTTCTGCTTAAAATTCATCAACCAGAATCTAGTCACAGATATAGGTTTAGCCATAGAGAAAAACTGAACAACCATGTACCTAGGTAAAATTCTTGGTGTAAAGAAGAATCAGAGAATAATTTTTGGAAGGAACAATAGTAATCTCTACCAGACAGACCGAATTAACTATTGTGGCTTTGTGTTTTGAAACCTGGTAAAGAAAATCTTTGCTTAATTCTTTTCAACACCATATTTATTTTCACTATCCCTCCCTCCATGTCCTCTGCCAGGGAAACTTTAATATCATTTAAAATAATACAAGTGGATATTTTATTAGATTTTCATAAATACACAAATTATTTTGGAAATAATTTATATCTTTAGAATAAGATGTATTCTAAGTAGATATGACTTAATATTTATTGAAGACCTATATGCAGCTCTTGGCAGTTTTTCCTCTTTTCTTTCCTTTTTAATTTTAGTTTCTTCATCAAAGTTTCTTACAATTTTTCCAAAATCATTCCTATATATATTTTTTGTTACTTGAGGAGTGAAAGCAGTTATTGTCAAAATTTAGGACAGCTATTGATATTTCTGTATTTAACATATATACTGCTATTGAATATTCATTTACCTTAAAATACCTCAGTTGTATTTCTTCATTATGTTATCCACAAATAATATTTTTTCTCTATTTGGATCTAATTTTTGTCTGGTTTATATCTCTTCACTTACTTAACTGGCAACCATAACTAATATTATGCTAAGTATTAAATGAGAAAGGTGGTATTTATTCCTCATTTTTGATATTATGAAAATGACTGTAGTTTTAAATTTTAATTATGTAAAAAACATTGAGATAAATGTATTATCTAAGAAAAGAAAACTGCTACTTATAATCTTAATACCTTTATCGAAAAATACATATTGAATTTTATGTATTTCTCATGACTAATTATATAGTCAATTTTTAGTTTTTCCATTGAATTCATAATTGTAATAGATTTTCTTGTATGTAGCCATTTTCATGGAAAATATTTGATAGATCTTTTGTTATATGGCCCAGTTGTACTTGTTAGAATTTTATTTCAAACATTTGAAACAACAGCTTTTGCTATTTCTGATCCATAGTCTTAAATTCGATTTTTGTTTGATTTCTGTCTTGCCACCAGGCCATAATGCACATGTATGGATAATGTTATTTGGAGTCAAACAAATCACATACTTACTTATTGGCCTAGCCAACAACCTACATCCTGAGACTCAAAGCAGAAAACCAAAGGATTAATAAGGAATTAAAAGGGTAATCTATGTATAGCATGCAGACCAGATGTGCATGAGGAAACAGAGAAGCTAGAGAAATTTGAAAAACCCTGAGAATATGTCTGATTTAGAGACAAATGCCTCTAATGCATTGCTGTCCAATAGAAATATACTGAGAGTCACTTGTGCAATTTTAATTTGCCTAATAACAGCATTTAAAAGGTAAAATAATAAATAGGTAAAATTTATTTTAGCAGTGTGTTTTGTTTAACCTGATATAGCCAAAATATTATTTTAATATATAATCAATATACAAGTTATTAATGAAGTATTCTTTCTCTGCCCCTCCCTCCCTCCCTCCTTCCCTTCCTTCCATCCTCCTTTCCTTCGCTACTTCAATTCTTAGTATGCCTACAAAATTAGGTGTGTGTTTTAAATTTGTTAGACATGGTAATGTGGACTACTACCTGCATTTCAAGTGCTCAATAACCACTTGTGGCTAGTGCCAACTGTATCATTTTAGGGTTTGACTCACACGTATAGTTATCAATGTAATAGTTTACTTCTGAACCCATTCACATTGCTGTATATATTCAATCTCATTTATACCTCTGGGCATATGCTTTCAGAGGTTCAGAGTCTGGAAATAGCCTCCACATGAACTCCCAGATCTATGACTGGGATTATTACTTAATCTATAGATCACCTGGAGTCTGGCAATCATTGTTGGTTTTGATGGATATCTGTGAATTATTTTCACATTCCACTAAATATTTCAGAAATAATTCAGCCCTTGGGAAAGTGGATGTGAATTTCAATAACATTTCCACTTAGAAGCAGTTAGTTTCACTGAAGTGGTTTATTTACTACCTATTTATCACAAAAATATCAGAAGGAATCATCTAATAGGATCTTTCCTGGGACCTGCACCGCTGTAATGGGACATATCAGAAAACACTTACTGTGGCAAGATACAAATCCAATGTTAGCATTATTCATCTGAACACACACACAATTTACCTGTATGACTGTGCCCAAGGGACTCATAGTCCAGACATGCCCTCCATGTGAACTCACCACTAAGTACCCTCTAAGAGTTTTTCACCATTTTCTGTGCACCTAAATAATTAGCATAGCATGGGGATAATTCATTCTATGAAATGGTTTGGCAGAATTCTCCAGGAAATTTCGGGGTATGATATTTGGTCAGATTTCCTTTTTTTATCTCTCCCTATGGAGTTCACGGTCTCTTCTTGTTTTAATTATGACATTTTCATGAATATTTTATAATAGAGGAGATTTTATGATACAAAATAAACATGAAAACTAATGAAAAACTGCATTTTCAAAGCTATTTTATTCAGATTTTCAAATCTAGTATAATAGACTTGGTATTCAATATTTTTTTGTTTTTTAAGTAATCATTCTAATTTTACTTTTTAAAACATTTTGTCTCAATTATCAATTCTATTATTGTATATTTTTAAAATTATTGTTGACCATATTTTTAAATTCTCCTTTTTTCCTTATGCAATTTTTCTAATATTTTATTAGAATATATTTTTCTTTCATCAGAAAATTTTATTTTAAATTACTACAAATTGAAGTTAATTTGTCATGCTAGATTTATTAGTGTTTAGCAAAGTACTTTTGTTTATTTGTTTTTAATCCACCTATTACTTTTATGGAATAAATGCCTTTTTTTGTGGACTACCTCAGGGCAACACGTTGCAATACACTGTGACTACCAGAGATCGTATTCGTTTATGAAAGTAAAACTTTCATATTTATCAATAATTTTGCATTTGGTTTCACTGAATATTGGTTTTGCAATTATTTATACCCTCTTTTACATGTTTATTTAAACCTTGATAGGGGCGCCTGGGTGGCTCAGTTGGTTAAGCGTCCAACTTCAGCTCAGGTCATGATCTCGCGGTCCGTGAGTTCCAGCCCCACGTCGGGCTCTGTGCTGACAGCTCGGAGCCTGGAGCCTGCTTCAGATTCTGTGTCTCCCTCTCTCTCTGACCCTCCCCCGTTCATGCTCTGTCTCTCTCTGTCTCAAAAATAAATAACTGTTAAAAAAAAATAAACCTTGATAGATAATACTTATATATTGAGATAATATAACCAAATTATAAGTTTTAAAAATTGTTCTTTGTGGGGTACCTGAGTGCCTCAGTTAGTTGCGTGTGTTACTCTTGATTTTGGCTCATGTTACGATTCCAGGGTCAAGGGATTGAGCCCCAAGTCAGGCTCTGTGCTGAGTATGGAGCCTGCTTGGGATTCGCTCTCTCTCTCTCTCTCTCTCTCTCAATCTCTATCTCTTTCTCCCCCCCTCCCCCTCCTCTGCCTCTCTCCCCTGCTTGCCCTCACTCTCTCTCTCTTAAAAAAATTACTCTTTGTGATTCTAAAAAGGTTTTTAAGTTATACTTGGAAGTAAAAAAGTTTTTTTCTTTTTTTTGTGGCTTTTACATTTTATGAGTTTTAAAATACTCTTTGATTTTAATTAAATTTTTCTTCTCTTATTTATACTTTCAAATATTTGCCTGGAAAATTATTTCCAATCCATTTGGGGAGCTCTTTTTGTTTAAATACTTTCTTTTTAGAAAATTTTTCTTCAGTTGGTCTGAGATTTGTCTTTTATTAGAGACTTTATCCATTTACAGTATTTAAAATTAATATATTTAGAACTTAATTTATACATCTACTGTATTCCTTTCTTACCTGTTTACTAACATTTGTTATGCATTATTTGCTATTGTGCAGGGATTTTGGAGATTTGTGAATATTTTTCATTCTGCTCTCTGACACTACTCGGTGTTAAAGAACAGAATATGTCATCAATTGCAGGAATGAAATAATGACTGTCCTCTCAGTTTAATTTTAGAAAGCAGAAAATTAAACATTTTTTCCAATTCTTTACTAAGAAGCTCTTTCTAATTATTTTGTGCCTCCTTTTCACATATTCAGGATAATAGTCATTTAAATTTTTTTCACAATTTATTCATAGTGCCTTACATTTTGTTTCTTGTTTAATCATTTTTAAAGGCTTATAGACCTTTCAGATCCAATATTTGTTATTTATAAAGAATTTGAATTCTATCCATCTTTTTTTTTTAATATACATGTAGGTACTGCTAACATTCTTTACTCAGCTTTCCATCACTGGGTTTGAGGATATCCTTCAGGGCAGGTGAATAGGAGAATTTTAACTGCTTAAAATGATTTATCTAGTAAAGAATCTGCTAGGGCAATCTCTTTCTCTGTATGTAAGATACTCAATTTCTTGACAGTTTAAAGCAGTCTATAAGCAATTTTCTTTTCTCTCCCTTTTCTCAGCTTTATTGAGATAAAATTGACATTTAACACTGTGTAAGTTCAAGGTGTTACACTGTAAAGATTTGATACATGTATATATTGAAAAATGTTTATCACAGTAAGCTTTAGTTTGCATGTCCCTTCCCTCACATAATTACCATTTTGTTGTTGTTCTTTTCTCATAATAACTATCAAATATGCAATACAGTATTGTTACCTATAGTTACCATGCTGTACGTTAAATCCTTGAAATTTATTCATCTTAAAACTGGAAGCTTGTACCCTGTGACCAACATTTGCCTGTTTCCCACCCCCCGCCCCAACCACTGGAAAGCACTATCCACCAGAATATCTAAACTATACCCTCTGTTTCTATGTATTCAATTTTTTCTTTAAAGATTCCACATACAAGTAATACCATGCAGTATTTGTCTCTCTTTGTCTTGCTTACTTCACTTAGCATAATATCTTCCAGGTCATTCATGTTATAGAAAATGGCAGAATCTTCTTTTTTTATGGCCAAATTATATCACATTATATATGTTCATGCTTACATATGTGCATACAACATTTCCATTATCTATTCAACTATTTGGATATTTCCATGTCTTGGCTATTGTGAATATTGCTGCAATGAACATAGGAGTATAAATATCTCTTTGAGATAGTGAATTTATCATTTTTGGATATATACCCAGAAGTGGGATTACTGGATCAAATGATAGTTCTCTTTTTAATTTAACAAGACACCTCCATACTGTTTTCCATCATTTCCATTATTCTCATCAATAGTGTTCAAATATTGCCTGCTCTCCACATCCTTGCAAACATTTGTCACTTGTCTTTTTGGTAATAGCCATTCTAACATGTGTGAAGTGATAGCCCAGTGTTGTTTTGATTTGCATTTTCTGGTGAGTAGTGATGTTGAACAATTTTCATGTACTTGTTGGCTATTTGTAAGTCCTTTTTGGAAAAAAAAAATGTCTATTCAAGTCTTTTGCATTTTTTTATCAAAGTTTTTGTTTTTGCTTTTGTTTTTCCTTTTAGGGAGAAACGTGAGCCATATATATATTATATGAGCCATATATAATCTTATATATAAGAAGAAACGTGAGCCATATATAATCTTATATATAATTTTATATATATATTAATTAATATAATTAATATATTGATTTATATAATTAATTATATATTATATATAATTAATTAATATAACATAATAATTAATATAATTATATATTATATATATATATAATCTTTTATCAGATATGTGGTTTGCAAACATTTTCTCCCATTCAGTAGGTTGACTTTTCATTTTATTTATTATTTCTTTTTTCTGTGCAGAAGATTCTTTGTGTGATATAGCCTGACTTATTTATTTTTTTATTTTTGTTTGTGATTTTGATGTCATCAAAAAATCATTGCCAAAATCGATATCAAGCAGTTTTTCCCCTAAGTTTTCCTCTAGGAGTTTTATGGTTTCAGGAATTATGTTTAAGTCTTTTTTTTTTTAAGGAATTGTTATGCTCTCTTTTTTGTAATGTTCATATATTTATTTTGAGAAAGAGAGAATGGGGAGAGGGGCAGAGAGAGAGCAGAGGGAGAATCCCAAGCAAGCTCTGTGCTGTTAGCACAGAGCCTGATGCAGGGCTCATCTCATGAGCTGTGAGATCATGACCTGAGCTGAAATCAAGAGTTGGACACTTAACTGAGTGAGCCACCCAGACTCCCCTTATGTTTAAATCTTCAATCCATTTCTATTTAATTTTGGTGGATGGTATAAGATAGGGGTCTAGTTTCTTTCTTTTTTTTCTTTTCTTTTTTGTTTTTTACATGTAAATATCTAGTTTTCACTATATCATTCACTAATTGGAGAGACTATCCTTTTCCCAGTTGAGTAGTCTTGGCTCCTTTGTCGATATTAGTGAACCATATAAGCATGGGTTTATTTCTATGCTCTCAGTTCTGTTCCATTGGTCTTATGAGGGTTTTTTTTTTTTTTTTTCCCCAGTACCATGCAGTTTTGACTACTGTGGTGTTGTAATACAGTTTGAAATCAGGAAACATGATATCTCCAGCTTTGTGTTTCTCAAGATTGCTTGGGCTATTTTGGGTCTTTTAAGATTCTGTATGACTTTTAGGATGTTCCTTTCTATTTAGGTAAAAATGCCATGGAATTTTGGAAAGGATTGCAGTGAATTTATAGATGGTAATGGGTAGTATAGACATTAAAATAATATTAACTCTTCTAATCCATGAACACTATGAACACTGAATATCTGTTTATTTATTTGTCTCTTCTTTAATTTTTTTTCATCAGTGTCTCATAGTTTTTATTGTGTTGATATTTAACTTCTTTTGTTAAATTAATTCCTAAGTATTTTACTGGTTTCAAAACAAGTTTTTTTAAGTTTATTTATTTATTTTGAGAGAGGAGAGAGGGGGAGAGAGAGTGAACATGAGCAGGGGAGGGGCAGAAAGAGGGAGAGAGAGAGAATCCAAAGCAGGGTCCACACTGTCAGCACAGAGCCTGATGCAGGGCTTGAATCATGAACTGTGAGATCATGACCTGAACTGAAATCAAGACTCGGGCACTTAACTGATTAAGCCATCCAGGCATCCCAGTTTTGAAACTATCATAAATGGGATAATTTTTATTTCTTTTTCAGATAGTTCATTGTTAATATATAAAAATGTAACTGTTTTTTTTTACGTTGATTTGTATCCTGAACTTTGCTGAAACTTTTTATTAATTCTAAGACTTTTTGATAGTATCTAGAATTTTCTATATTGAAGATTTGATCATCAGCAAACAGAGGCAATTTTACTTCTTCCTTTAATTTGGATGACTCCTATTTCTCTTACTTGCCCATTGTTTTGGCTAGGACTATAAGTGTATGTTGAATAGGAATGTTGAGAGTTGCCACTCTTGACTTGTTCCCGATTATATAGAGAAAACTTTCAATTTTTCACCAATGAATAGGATGTTAGCCGTGAGTTTGTCATGTAAATCCTTTATTATGCTGAAGTATGTTTCTTCTACTCCAAATTTGTTGAAAGTTTTCATTCCCAAAATGATGTAGCATATTGTCAAATAATTTCCTATATCTATTGAGACTATCGTGTGATTTTTGTCTCTCTATTTATGTGATGTATCATATTTTTATTGATTTTTGTATGTTGAACCATTCTTGCATTCCAAGTATATATCCCACTAGATCATAGTGTATACTATTTTCAATGTGCTGTTGAATTCAATTTGCTAGGTTTTTTGTTTGTTTGCTTGTTTGGGTGTATGTGAATTTTTTCATTTATATTTATCAAGGATATTGGCCTGTAGTTTCATAATCTTTTTGTTGTTATCTAACTTTAGTAGCAGTGTAATATTGGTCTCATAAAATGAGTTTGAGAATATTACCTCATCTTGAGTTTTTTGGAAAAATTTGGGAAGTATTGTTGTTAAATCTTCTTTAAATGTTTGGTAGAATTTGTCCATAAGGCCATCTGGTCCTGAGCTTTTCTTTGTTGGGACATTTTTTATTACTAATTCAATCTCTTTATTCATTGTTGGTTGGTTGAAATATTCTATTTCCATATGATTCACACTTGGTAGTTTGTTCCTGTTACCCATTTCTTCTAGATTGTCCCATTTGTTGGCCTATAATTGTTCACAATCATTTATGATCTTTTGTGTTTCTGTGGTATAAATTGTAAAGTCTCCTCTTCATGTATAGTTTTATTATTTGAGAACTTTATTTTCTTGGTAAGTCTAGTATAGATTTCTCACCTTTGTTTCTCTTATCACAAAGCTTCATTGATCTTTCTATTGCTTTGTGGACACTGTTTCATTTATTTCTGCTCTGAACTGTGTTATTTCCTTTCTTCTGCTAAATTGGGCTTTATATATATATATATATATATATATATATATATATATATATATATTTTCTTGTTCCTTGAGAAGTAAAATTAGGTTGTTCATACGAGATCTTTCTCTTTTTGTAATGTAGGCTTTTATCATTATAAATTTTTCTCTTACAACTACTTTGGCTGCATACCATAAGTTTTGGTAGGCCGTAGTACCAATTTAATTTAGTTTCTTTTTGATTGATCTTTTTATTTCTTCTTTGGCCTATTGGTTTTTTAATAGTGTGTTTAATTTCTATATATTTAGATTTTCCAGGTTCCTCTTATTAATGATTTCTAGTTTCATATCGCTACAGTCAGAATAGATATTCAATATGATTTCAATTATTTTAAATTCGGTAAAACATGTTTTGTTATTTAGTATATGATTTTATTGCTATATATTTTTATATACATTTGTTGTCTACCTCTTTGTATCTTTACATTATAAATGTGAGTCGTGAGGCACCTGGGTGACTCCATTAGTTAAATGGCCGGGTCTTGATTTCAGCTCAGGTCAATGATCTCATGGTTCATGAGATCAAGTCCCGCATTGGGCTGTATGCTGACAATGCAGAGCCTGCTTGAGATTCTCTCTCTCTCTCTCTCTCTCTCTCTATCTCTCTGCCCTTACCCTCCCCACTCATGCTGTCTCTCTCTCAGAATAAAAAAAAAAATGAAAAAATGTGCAATTTTGGCAGAAGTTTTGGCTCTTGTTTTTTTTAATCCATTCTTACTTATAATTGCCTTATTTAAACATTTTTATCATTGTCATTTAATGTAAATATTAATAAGATTAGATTTGAACTCTTCTTAATATTTGTTATTAGTTTTTTGCCTGTGTATTTTGGTTATTGGTTAGTTTCTCAATTTTTCCCTTCCATGTCCTTTTGGATTATTGACCTTTTTAATGATAGTTTTGCTTTTTCTTCAAAGTTTACTTATTTTGAGAGACAGTGAGTGAGCAGGGGAGGGGCAGAGAGAAAGGGAGAGAGAGAGAATCCCAAGCAGGCTCCACAGTGTCAGTGCAGAACCTGACAAGGGGTTTGAACCTAGGAAGTGTGAGATCATGACCTGAGCCAAACTCAAGAGACAGATACTTAACCAACTGAGCCACCCAGGTGCCCCCAAAATACTTTGTTTTTTTAAACTTGTGCACCTTTAGCTCTAACCTTTTGTATTCAGTGGTTGCTCTAGAGATTGCACTGTACATTGATGACATTTGATTCTACTTATAGTTAACATTGTAATATTTCATATAAAAAAAGGAAAATTTGAAACTTTATAGTCCTTTTTATTTCTGTTTTCCACCATCCTTTTTACACAGTTGGCATATGGATTTTATTTATATACATTTTTATCCTCACCAGTCATAGATATGAGTTTGCCTTTAAACAGCCATATGCATTTTAAAAAGATAAGAGAAAAATTGGCTTTTCAATTTCTCAGATACTTACTATTATTATTATTCCTTTCTAAATACCTGAGTCTCACTCTGCTATTATTTGTCTTCCTCTCAATAATTTGCTTCACCACGTCTATTATTGTGGGTCTGGTAGTGAACATTGTTCACAAATTTTCCTTATGTGAACTTTTTTTAATTTATTATTTTAAGAACTTTTTTTCTGGATATCAAATTGTGCTTTACAGGTACTTTTTTCTTTTTTTCTTTCTTTCAGCATTTTGAAATATATTATTCCACTGTCTTCTAGTTTCCATTGCTTCTCATGAAAAATATGTGATGATTTTGTTTCCCTGTAAATGTAGAATAGTTCTATACCTCTTATGGAGGTATTTTGTTCATTTTTTTAGCAGTTTGACTCTTCTTTATTTATACTTGAAATATATTTCATAATTAGGTTTCTTGAACTTTTTGAATCTCAAATTTCATGTCTGTTACCACATTTGGGAATTTCAGAACCATTATTTCTTCCCATATGTTTTGGTCACATTCTCTATCCCCTCTTTCTAGGGCTTAAATAAACTATGTGTTTGATCTTTTGATTGGTCTCACAGATCCTGAGAGTTGGTTTATATGTCTTCTTATAAATTTTTCTTAAAATTGGATAATTTTATTAATATGTCTTCAAGAGATGTCTTTACTGACATCTCTAGTCCTTTGGTGAGTTCATATGATTACTTTAAAATTTCATATATTTTTATTTCTAATATTTCATTTTGTGTGTGTATATACATGTATATACATGTATGTATATACATGTATATACAGATCCAAATATATACATATATATGATATATGTATATGCAATAATATAATATATTCTATTTTTCTGCTGAGATTTTCTATCTTTTCATTCATTACTAATTTATCTTTCTTTAATGAAATAAGCATAGTTATAATGGTTGTTATAATGTCCAGGTCTGATAATCCATTATTCTATCATTTGAATTATTTTGATATTGAACTCTGTTGTCTTTTCCCTTCAGAAGTGTTCATCTTTTCCTGGTTCTTCATCCAAATTATTTTATTTATTTTATTTTATATTTATTTATGTATTTATTTTTGTCAGCTGCTTTTAGTTTGCACTGGATATGTAAATACGTCATTGAGTTGAGATTCTGATATATAATATTCTAAATGATATTAATTTTTTGCTGATGCTTAACTTTATTATACTCAAACATCATAATGTATAATACCTGTAGTGACCTGTGGTTTTAATTTTCTTCACATATATGTGGTTCACGGGTTACTAGAAATTGAGCAGAATTTGTGCTCAGAATTTAGCTTTTCCCTTCTTTGACACTGTTCCTTCCAAAATACCTTCAATATCAAGTAGCTCTGGTTGTTTCAGACTCTGCCTGATTTTTCTGAGCAGAAAGATGTTAGGTTTTTTATTGGAGATTTAACCGTTCTCTTCTATAGTTGCTATGGCTGTGTCTTTTACAAGGAAAGACAAAAAAAAAAAAAAAGGAAATTATATCATGATGGTAGCTTTCTTCAAGTTTTGAGTCCAGCCCAGACTGCTTTTGTTCACTCTAAAATTATTTGGTAGTATCAATTTTTGTACTCAGTCTAGAGTGTACAGTTGTCTAGTAAAGTGACTGTTAGTAGCCTATGCTTTGGATCAACTACAGAACATCCTGATTTATAGAATTTTGATGGATTATTATGGCTGTGAGGTGGGTGTCTGGACTAGGCAAAAGAATAGCAAACAAAGGCATGGGGTTTTAATTTAGGAGAAAGGCAAGTGTAATGTTTGTAAAATAAGATACAATTGAGCCCTGAACAATGCAGAAATTAGCGGTCTGACCCCCCATGCAGGTAAAAATCCATGTATGACCTTTAACTCTTCCAAACCTTAACTACTAATAACATACTGATGACTGGAAGTGTTACTAATAACATAGTCATTCAACCCATATTGTATATATGCATTATGTAGTGTATTCTTACAATAAACTAAGTTAGAGAAAACAAAATGCTATTAAGAAAATCTTAAAGAAGAGAAAATATATTTATAATACTGTGCAAAACTTCACATGTAAATGAACCCATGCAGTTCAAACTTATGTTGTTCTAGTGTCAATTGTATTATATTATTATTATTATTTTATCATGAGCTATTATTTGCATGTATAGAATCCTATATTATAGAATTTCTGCAGTATAGGTTCCCTACACAGGTCAATATTCCTGTAGGATTATTATTCTTATTATCTTAAGATATTATTAGGTTATATTAAATTATATTTATTGGAAAACAGCTATAAGACAGATTATAGATTATTTTGTTGGTGGGCAAAAAATGCAAGTTATTGAAATTTTTTCCTAAAGACTATGGCATGATCAGAACTATATTCAAGAAAGATTTTACAAGTAATAATGTGTAGGACTCATTGATTTTATAATAGCCAGAGATCAATAAGTATAGGCAGAGCTAACTCAATAGTCCTAGGGAGAAAGAAGAATATGTACTAGAATATAAGGAAATAGAAATAAAGTCAGGAATGATCAAGTATCATATGGTAGATATGGGAGTAGTATATCTGTTCAGTGGCACTATTATAGTTTATGCTGCTAATACAAATGTTAATCAACAATTACACATAAAGTCTTTATATAATAAAACCAAAATTAGGAAAATACAAGGAAGTATTCATAATAATTTTCATATTATAGGCTGAGTGAAAATAAATGGTGATGACGTTAACTTAAAAATAGGAAGCAGACTATAGAACTGACTTACATTAAACCTTTAAAATTTCGCCCTCTGGTAAGAGCCCACACTGTTTAAGGTAGCCATTCCAAATGATTTGAAGTTATTTAAGAATGTCATGCTCATTTATGCCTTCATCCTTTTGAGGTAGAATTATTTATAATGTTGGTATGATAATAGACTACTCTTTTTCATTTTTGAAGAGCAATGTAAATACAATTATTACAGAACACTTAATTAGGATATCAATCAAAACTAGCTGTCTTCCATTATTTGCATAGGTCTTTGACAATAATTATATAACCTCTCATTACTCTCATTGATTAAAATATAATCAGATAATTTTTTAAAACCTTAATCTTAATAGTCTTACAATATTTCCAAAGGGAAAATAACAGAACAAGATATTGAAAAATAAATGGATTGTAGGATAGTTTTATTTTTAACTTTTTGAGGAACCTCCATACTGTTTACCAGAGTGGCAAAATAAGTCAGACAGAGAAAGGCAGAAAACATATGGTTTAACTCATATGTGGAATTTAAGAACCGTAATAGATGCACATAGTGGGGAGAAAAGAGAGAGAGAGGCAAACCATAAAATAGATTCCTAACTAGAGAGAACAAGGTTGCTTGACGGGAGGGGAGGATGGGGGATGGATTAAATGGGTGATGGGTATTAAGAAGGGCACATGTTGTGATGAGCACTGGGTGTTATATGTAAGCACTGAATCACTAAATTCTACTCCTGAAACTAATATTACACCATATGTTAACTAACTAGAATATAAATAAACACTTGAAACTCCTCCAAAAAAAAAAAAAGAAAAAGAAAGGAAAGTCCTCCCACCCACTATCATTGCCCAGTGCAAATACCATATGGATTTACATAACTTTCAACCAAAATAGGTAGGAAATATATATTCTAAACTTATATATTTTCATTCCAGTATCATAAGTAAAATTTGATCATTGAAAATGAATATGCCAAATGCAAGAGTTCCAAGTCACTATTGCTTTTGCTACTATAGCATTCAAAACATAAGGACTGAGATATTTATAAAAAGTTTTTTATCTCTGAATTCAAAAAATCTATTCTTTCTTCCATGTGAGCAGCAAAGAACACTTTCTCCTTTAGATTCAGTTATGTTGTTTCTCCAGGATTGGCTGTGATATTGAGATACCATAGTTACTACTCATGTAGAATATTCTTTTAAATATAACTCTATGTAAAAATATGGCAAAATTGTATATTTCAATATAAAATGTTTTCTTATGTTCTGTCTCCTATTATCAGAGATTAAACACAAGCATCAAAGCCTACATGCACTCTTGATGACAAAATTACTTTTATAACTAGGATACGAACACAGTTATTTATTCTGTAATTCTTGAAGCTCCATCACTGAAACAGGCTTTGCAATCTTCCTTTAAAAAAATCTTTCAACTAAGAACATCTATAACAGGCTTAAGATATTTTCCCAGTATTGCATGCGACTTTAATTTTAATGTGGTTTTGAGGTTGTGCCTTAATATTATTGAAAATATATAAAGTATATTGATGTCTTGAGTAGGGTCAATCTGAATTTAAATTTTGGCAACATTTAGAGCACTGAGATAATTTTAAATTAAACTGTCAATATATTAGTCAATATGTTATTCTATAAATGAACGGAGTATAGAGAACCTGTCTTGAAACTGCCTCTGCCTCAGATATAAGACTTAATCTTGTCCTTTGTCATCAAGTTTATGTTTTCAAAAACTCCTCAGAAACATTAGCATAACTCTGCTCTAAGACATGCTACTTTGAACAGAGTTGTAAATCATTTTCCAAAATTAGCATTGGGGCCAAACTATACTTCTACATTTATTATTTTTTTTCCACTGGGCTTCATATTTCCTTCAGTTATCAAAAGTATTAGGCTTATACCATGGTCAGAACAGTATTTATTTTTTCTATACTTTTATTTTAATTCCTTATACCTTCTTTATTAAATACAAATAGCTTTAAGTGTTAGAATCTACTTATTAACTGCTCTACAGTTCATACCTATAAATGTATACATTAGGGAAAGACATATCTCAAATAAACAACCTAATATAATCAATGAACTAAGAAAATAAGAGGAAACTAAGCATGATGTTAACAGAAAGAAGGAAACAATAAAGATTAGAGGAGAAATAAATGAGATAGAGAATAGAAAAACAATAGAAAACATCAACAAAATTAAAAGCTAGCCCTTGAAACAAAATTGAAAAAACTTTAATAGAATAACCAAGAAAAAAAGAAAAGGACTCAAATAAATAAAATTATGATCAAAAGTGGAGACATTACAACTGATACTATAGGAAAACAACAGATCATAAGAGACTATAATAAATAATTAGATACTACAAAATTGGGCAACCTAAAAGAAATGGATAAATTTCTAGAAACATACAACATACCAAGATTGAACCATGGAGAAATAGAATGTCTGGACAGAGCAATAGGAGTAAGCAGATCAAATTAGTAATGAGAAACCTCCCAACAAAGAAAAGCCCAGGAGCAGAGAGCCTTGTGGATGAATTACACCAAAAATTTAAAAAAGAATAATGCCAATTCTTTTCAAAGTCTTCCACAATTGAGAGGACAAGACACTCCAAAAGTCATCTTCCAAAGCCAGCCTTACCCAGATACCAAAACCGGGCAAGGTCACCATAAGAAACGAAAACCATAGACCGTAACACTGATGAATATGGAAACAAAAGTCCTCAATAAAACATAGCAAACTGAATTAAACGGCACATTAAAAAGAAAATCATACACCAGGGTCAAGTGGCATTCACCCTGGGATGCAAAGATGGTTCAACACCTATAGATCAATAAATGTGATACACCACATTAATAGAAAACGAAATGTACTTCAGCATAAAAAAGACCTTATGTGATATGCCCAGACATCATTCAGTGAAAACTAAAAAGCTTTCCCTTTAAAATCCAGAACAAGACAAGAATGCCCCTCATTACCACTCCTATTCAACATAGAAATAGAAGCAATTAGCCCAGAAAAAGAAGTAAAAGGCATTTAAATTGTAAAGAAAAATGTAAAACTGTCTCTGTCTACATTTGATATGACCTTATATATAGATATCCTACAGACTCCACCAAAAAACTGTTAGAACTAATAAATGAATTCAGTGACATTACAGCATATAAAATTAATATACAAAGATCAGTGGGATTTCTATACATTAACAATGAACTATATGAAAAGAAGCTTTTAAAAATCTCATTTAAAACAAGATCAAAAATTATAAAATATTCAGGAATAAGTTTAACTGAAGAAGTGCAATATTTACACACTGAAAACTTCTATTGAAGAAAGAAATTGAGACAGACACAAATAAATGGAAAGTTAACCTGTATCCATGGGTCAAAAGAATTAATATTTCTAAATGCCCACACTACCCACAGCCATCTACAATCAATGCAATGTCTATATGTTGACATTTTACCTTTCATTTTACAATTTCATTTGCAATAATTAGATTACATCTATGTGCACTGGGGATATCTTGACCAATAACATTTGGTGTGCTCATGTCTATAAACATACTAACTCTTTGCCTGTATATAGCTATGTGACTTACATCTTAATACCTGAAACATATTTTCCTACATGTATATTCGTAATTTTAAACCTACTTCAATCTTGTTACTTGAGGAATAGAAAACCAAGGTGTTAATTTACCAACTTCAGTAATAAATGCAAACTTCCCACTTAAAATAAAAATAGTGCATTTCAAACAAATAAATCCACTTCTTTATTAGTCATTCAGGTTTGGATTTGGACAAGACTGCAAAAATAATATATTTCACAAATGAAAACTTTTAATCCCTTAGTGCCTCAGTAGTTTTTTCACGGTCCTCCTTGGCCAAAAGAAATGTCTAAGTATTTCCTTTTTAAAGTACTTATGTCCAAAGGACATAATAATATTAATTTGTATGGTATGCAAAAGATGTGTTTTATTCCCATAAAATTTAAGTATAACATGGGGTCACTGTAAGTTTTCTGAGGTGCCATAGAGCTCCTCAGGACACTGTTTAGGAAACATAAATCCAGCTTCCCGTGTGTTTTTTGGTATAGATTGAGCACCAAATATATACAAGTCTCTTTTGTAGACAGATAAAAAGCCAAATTTAGTAGAAATCAAGTGATTACTCAATTTGGTTGTATAGGTATGCTTAGAATATAGTTTTCATGACATACAAGCCTGTGAATTTTTAAAAATTTTTTTTAACATTTATTTATTTTTGAGAGACAGAGTGAGACAGAGCATGAGAGGGGGGAGGGACAGACAAAGAAGGAGACACAGAATCCTAAGCAGTTTCCAGGCTCTGAGCAAGCAGTCAGCACAGAGCCTGGTGTGGGGCTCGAACCCATGAACCATGAGATCATGACCTGAGCCAGAGTCTGACATTCAACTGACTGAGCCACCCAGGTGCCCCAAGCCAGTGAAATTTTTATTATATCAATCCACACGATCATTCTGACTAGTTCATGTATGGCTCTTAAAAAAACACTGTGTCGTTATAAAGTATGTTTTACATATTTTTTAAATATTTATATTTTATTCAAATTAAGCTTTGCCTCAATATTTTACAGTAACATGCTCATATAGTATTAGTGTATGCATTGGGTCGCATTCATTATTTATGGCAGTCCAAGTTCTTTAATTTGCAAAGGACACATTTCTGTTTGCTGACACATTCTCGGTAATCCATTTATAAATGTTGTTGTGGTTTTTCAAATTACAGTTGTTGTGCTTTGAACTGACCTTATTTAACTCTTCTTTAAACAACTAGAATTGGTTCTTCAAAACTATTTGCCTTAGAGAAGTAGTTCTTCTAGAATGCTTATTCTTTTTCATATATATACATCCTGTATTTGTTTTGTTTTCTCTGTAGTAAGACCGAAAATGACCAAAGTATCTCATCAATAGCCCCCTGCCCATTTTTTAACTTAGATTTACTGCTTGACGCACTCCCATCTACTTTTGAGCAAACTTCCTGGGTGAAACTCTTTGACTGCTTTCAACAACTTTTTTTTTTTTTAATGTATATTTATTCTTGAGAGAGAGAGAGAGAGAGGGAGGGAGAGAGAGAGAGACAAAGAGAGAGCATGAGCGGGGGAGGGGCAGAGAGAGAGAGGGAGACACAGGACCCAAAGTAGGCTCCAGGCTCTGAGCTGTCAGCACAGATCCCCATGAGGGGCTCAAACCCACGAGCCCTAAGATCATGACCTGAGCTGAAGTTGACACTTAACTGACTCAGCCACTCACAACTTTTCATTTCACCAGTCTTTTCGACAATGTTTTATTTAACCAGTCTCTCTCCTGCAGCAATAAAATTTAGCTTTGAACAAGAAATACACAGAAGCACAGAGTGAATGAGACAGCATAGTATACTAAAGATATAAATGGAATAGGAATCCACATGCCTTATTAGTTTTTCTATATTTTTCAAAAGTATTTATATTAATCTGAGCCTAAATCTCTCTACATTACTGTCCTAACTGTATCCTGAATTGATTGGATATTTGACCTATAAGGTCTTTATTAGCTCTAACAATGTCTGATTGGATGGTAAATTGTTATATTCTTATAATTTTTCTGTAAGATATTATATATGAAACTTTCCTGTGGAATGGTTAAATATAGACCCTATAATCATTTACTACCAAAAAAGATGCTTAGAGACATGTAATAGACTTTCACTCGAGTTATTTACTTAGCCTATTATTTCTAAGCCATTTGTCTCACTTGCTTATTTCTAAAGAATGGGCTTTGTTGCACTCTTCTGCCCATGTGGTTACCACCAGCAAATATGCTGTTTTTAAAAATGTATGCCATGAAGATATTGCAAGCTCTTAACTTTGGAGACTCCAACTATTTACTCCTTTTTCTTCTTTAAAAAAAAATTTTTTTTTAATCTTTATTTACTTTTGAGAGAGAGAGAGCAGGGGAGGAACAGAGAGAAAGACACAGAATCCGAAGCAGGCTCCAGGCTCCGAGCTGTCAGCACAGAGCCCAACGTGGGGCTCAAACCCACAAACCATGAGATCATGAACCGAGCCGAAGTCAGATGCTCAACCTACTGAGCCACCTAGGCGCCCTTCCAACTATTTACTCCTAAACAAACTGACTTGGATAGGGGTGGAATCTTGTGTCTTGTATACGTGTGCCATTGCTTCTATACCCATTTCTACCACAGAAATGTTAAGTGTATATTAGACATAGTCTAATATAAATGTAAAACTCTTTATAAAAATTTTGCTCACCAAAAGGTCAAAGTGTAATAGCATTACTTATTTGACTAATTTGCACATATATTAAAGTAATACTTCTTTGATTGAAAGTACTGCATCGCATATGAACCCTGAGAGTCAATAGTATGAATAAAAAATTGATTTAGCATCCATATTTGTCATGGTAAAGTTGTAAATTATGGAACATTACTTTTCCAGTTTTTCCCTGCTCTCCTTAAGGCTAGATATGGTCAATACATATACGTTTATAAGTCTGATATTTGTATATTTCATATTTTGTTAACATTTCTTTCCTTTTTCAAAGTTACTGCTGTATTTAAGCAATAATTTTCCAACTTTAGGACAAAAATCATAATACCGTTCAATTCTGAAATGTTCAGCTTCAAGTCTTTACAGTGTACCTAATGCATGAAACACACAATTAGCTTGTTACTTTCTCTCAATTCTCTGAGAGTCCTGACTTCAGAATGTCAAAGAATCCTTGTCCCAAATTTCACATTGACCTATGTCTTTTATTAAAACTACTCCTCTTGTCATTTTATTTACTAAAGCATTGAGTACGTCCATGTGTGTTCTGTGTGTGTGTCTGTGTGTCCATGAATCCAGAATATATAAGTATGCATGAAGTATGTGAATTATTTTCATCCAATGATGGAAACACTAGAATATGCTAAAAATTCATAAAAATTTTAGCTATAACATATTTTAAATATAATTTCTATGTTTCATTCTTTCTCTTTGACTCTTTTTCTCTGACTGTACTGTGTTATGTAATTCGTTGTGCCACTATTTATAGTTAAAAGAGAAGAAGGATAATCTCTGAGGCCAGCCTACCTGTTACATAGGGTCTTAGTTCCACACTAAAGCCTGAGGGGTGTGGCCTGGAGCACAGAAGGAAAGGAATTGATAGATACATGTAATACCTGCCAAAGTGGAAGCAAAGGAAATATCAGGAGCTTTTAATAATATTCTATTGTTATTTTTATTTTTAACTCCCTTATGACTAAAGGGTTCACTGCTTTGTATCCTATATTGAATACAAGGATGGGAAAGAAGCATGTGTGTTTGTAGAAAAAGAAAGTGAAGTCAGAGAGCATGTGCAACTTGTCCAAGCAAGTAATTAGTAGAGACAAAATTCAAACTCAGCTTCTATTATATGACAACTCAATCTGTAATTAATAATTGATAATAGAAATAACAATAATACTTTAGAAATATTTATTGAATACTCACTATGTAGCAATTAAATTATGAATTTTCCAATTAAACAAAGAAAAAAATTGATATTTTTAATTCCAAGACATTCCTTTTCTTCAACTAACCTGGTTTAATTTATTTCAACTTTTGAAGGCATTCATCGAAGTATATACTTCTGCAGATTTGCATAAGAAAAATGACAAGTGGGGCACCTGGGTGGCTCAGTTTGTTAGGGTCAAGTGTCTGACTTCCATTTAGGTCATGATCTTGTGGCTTGGCTCCTGGGTTCAAGCTTGTCTTAGGCTCTGTGCTGACAGCTCAGAACCTGGAGCCTGATTCAGATTCTGTGTCTCCCTCTTGCTCTGCCCCTCCCCTGATCGCTCTCTGTCTTTCTCTCAAAAATAAACATAAAAAAAAGAAAAATAAATAAAATAAATAAAAAATAAAACAAACAAACATAAATAATTAAAATAAAAAACAAAAAAGAAAAATGACTAAAATAATAAATTTGTGTGAAATTTAAACATCAATTTTCATTTTCACTTGTTTTTTTCATTCTGTTTAAATGTAGGGAAATTCTATTGTTTGAAAATTATTTTTGCCCACACTTCTTGGGTTTTTTTTCCTCTTAATGCCTGCATTTTGGTCTTTTTTGTTTGTTTGTTTGTTTGTTTGTTTATTAGCACTCATCTAGAAAGGGAATAAGGACCTGAAAGAAACTTAAAAGTCCAAATCAGCCAAGTAAGTGTTTGTACTCAGGGCTGGCATGCAGTTTGGCACACACACTACCAGTGTGACTTTTGGTAATGCACAGCCATAGCAGTCCACTTGGATAAAGCTTTAATTTTGAACTTCCTGACCACAAGTTAACATAGGATATTTCCTTCAGGTTATTCCATGCACCCACAGAATGGGCATTTTGATTTCCTCAAAGCAGTAACTTTAAAAAAATTTATTCAAAATCTCTGGAATAAAATTTTGAACTGTGACTAAGTAATTGATGTAAATGTAATTGGAAATCAAATCACTTTTAAAAACCATTACATGTATCAATTTACACGAGAAAGGAAGAATGCATAGCATAAGAGATCATCCAAGTTAGCATAATCATTAGCGCTATGGAGGCATTTATTGAAGTGGAAATAGGAGGTCTCCTTTAGTTGCCAAAGAAAAATCGCACTGTAAACAGTTAAACAGGCGAGGAATTCTTTATTCAATACTATTACAATAGGGAAGAGAGATTTAACTCAACTGCCCTGAAACAAAAAGCTGGATGGATGACCCTGGAGTAAGCTAATGAAAGAATACTGCAGACATTAGGGAAGATGCTAGCAGTGCTATTAAGCCATCAGTGTTTGCTAATGGCCCCTTATAAGCTGTTACCCTCCCACAGAGACTGGGATATAGGGTCACTATTTCCTTAGATGATTCCACTTCTGAAGGATGGCTCCCAGGTCTTTGAAAAAGACATTCCTGGGTTATAAATATGGCCAGAGGAGGGAAGAAGATTTATATCTCAAAAGGCAAGAGAAAGAGTGTTCTAAGAAAAGGGAGGTCAGGGGTTGATAGCCAGGAAGAAGTCTGACCAGGGTTTATTCAAGCTTCGTCAATATTCCCCTAAGAGTATTGAGATCCTCTTGGTCACAGTGTATATCAAAACACTGAAAAAAGTTCCTGAAAAGATAGAGATCATTAATTTTAATCCACAATTCAATAAAGTCTAGTCACTTTAACCTGATTCCACGGCATCAACTTGAATTCACAGGTATGTTATCAAATTTGACCTAAGCTGCATGTTAGTAGAACTTGATGCAGCCATATATAGGTATTTTTACTTAATTAGTCTAACAGGCAAAGTTTTGCTCAACAGTCCATCCCTTGATTTTGCAAAATATACTTGCGTTTCTTTTTCATATTCATTCCACTGTCACCTGAGCAAAGACAAATATGTTCTTTTTAAAGATTTGTGGTGCACAGTTCAAATTACAATATGCAATACTACAGAATCTCCCAATAATTCAACAGCTGAAAATAACTTCAGAAATGTTATCCTTTGACTATTTATGTCTTTGGCAAAGAAAGTTCATTTAATACAATTACCTGTTCTTTACATGCAATACATCAATCTCGAAACTATTGTCCCTTGGCAGTAAATTGTAAATTCCAGAAAACAGATTTTTTAAAAACTTTCCAAAGAAGATTTTGCGACTAACAGTAGGCCGTGGGCCATCAGCTATACCTAGGTATCAACTCTTCTTTCTAGTAATAGTGAAGTAAATGAAGTCAGTAAGGTTGTCAATGGACTACTGCAACTTTAAATCCACTCCACAGTTAGAGTTGAAGAATTTCTTATCAATCCATAAACTTTCAAATTATAAAAAAGAATGTTATATTTTAACTATAGAGATCACAAAATTGTTTTTAAAATATTTTAAGTGAAAATAGCATTGATATATATATATATATATATATATAAATATATCGATATAGATATATAGATATAATTATGTAATTAACTTATCTAGTTAGTAAGAATTTTTCACACCAAATTCACAAATACATGAAGAAGACTGCATTTTTTTTATTGTGTAGGGTGGAAACCTAGTCAACTAAGCTTCAAGGAAAAAAAAAGGAGGAAACCTAGCTAAAAGTAATTTAACCCAAAGACTGAAAGAATGATATTATCAAAATATTAGCAAAACAAAGATTCACTAAACATGCAGACACTCTAGAGATCAGACCTCTCCTTCCCAATCCCCCATGGTATAGAGCTCTCCCTCTGCATCTGGGCATGTAATCATTGACATACTGGCTGGAAAAAGCATAGCATTTCTTCCTGAGTTGTTTCCCCCCATCGTATGGACATTCTAGGTTGTTTGCCATGACATATACTACTTATTTTTTTTTTTTTAAATAAAGGTATAATAAGTGACTTGTCTCCAAATCGTTAGTATTTCCCCACCCAGCCAGTTTGATTGTTTACACTGGAAATACGTAGTTTGCAGATCTTCCTCATGCATTGAGTTTCAGAATGACTATAGTTTCTATCATCCCTTGTTTCCAGGGCTCCTTTTTATCTATTACTCTCTCTGTTGCACCTTTGCCAAAGAATACTTGGTTCCATTGCCACTACAGTGACATACTAAGTATGTCATCTCCAAATTGTTACTGCAGAAAGAAAGAATTTAATGAAGCTAAAAGTAAGGACAGGGTGGATCTTGGGGCTAGGGCACACTGAAAGAGCAAAGGGGTCGCAGGCAATTCTGGTTGGATCAGAAAGTAGTTTCTGTGCATTTTGGTAGAGTGGGTGGCTCTTTATTGTTGTCATTTGTTTTCACTGTTTGGGATTTAAAGGCAGACTATGGAATCAGTCTTACTACTTGGATTAGGTTCACCTACTTGGTTTTGTTTCAGAGGATACTGACCTCTTAGACCAGGACTCTTTCTTTCAGATCAACATTGTCAATATACTATCATGAAACTTCATTCTTCCCTAGATGGTAATGATCAGCTCTGCATTTTAAAATTTTTATCAAGTATTTATTTCAAATCATCACACCTGGGGAAAAATATTTAGACAATAAATTCCAGTTTTCCCTGAGCAGCTTGCATGCCTTAAAATTCCTTATTTCTATATTATGATTTATGATGTATAATTTATGTTTATAAGTTAGAACGTCTCTATTCTCTTGCCAGATTTAGGGTCATGGACCAAAACTTGGATTCTCTTGAGAAATCTTCTTCCAATCATCAATGAAAACATAAAATAGCAATATTTTAACTGTAATTTTGTGTTTATTCAAGAAACCATATATTAATCCAGTTTGGTCTAATAATATTAAAGAATTTGTTTAATATCTACCTTGTCCTTAGTATTTCCTAATGCTATGGAAAATATAAAACGTGTTATGAATATCTTGTACCAGGAAAGACCTCAGGAGACAAAAACATGAAGTAATGTTTGTTTCATGCAAGGGAATTCATAATTGAAGGCAAAATTAAGAGAAGTGATGGAAGTGGGGGATAAATTCAGAGAATAAAGAAGTTAATAATGCCAGGGTTAAACATTTATGTACTGGGACTATGAAAAGATTAATAGAACATAGGCATTACTCTTGAAGAACACATCACATAGTGTACAATAAAGAAGCTGTATTATAATTGCAAAAGCACATGATAAATACAAAGGAACATAAAAAAACAATATGGTACAAGTTTCCTCTAAGGGATGTTACATAGAAGTATACAATGCGGTTAGTTTTGGAGGATGAATAGAATTTTTTTAGATAGAAAAGGCTTTCACTAAGGAGATTTCCTACAGGAAAAACAACTTATGTAAAGGTCTAGATATATAAAGAAACTTACTTATTGCACTTTGGAAAAATTAACTAGCATGAGAAGTGTAGTGAAATCTAGACATCCGGATCCCATTCCTGTTGTGAAGGGAATTGTACACTGTTGTGAGGAACGTGGTCTTTTTAAGTAAGCAACGGAAAGTCATTGAATGTATTAAGTAAGGAAATAATATGAACACATTGAATTTTGTATAGCTATAGGATAAATTCTGGCTTCAAGAAGAATGGTACAACAGATAGAAAATCAGATTAATCTAACAGATGAGAGATGGTCAAAAACTGTATTCAGAAAGGCAGGTCAGAGTGTTGTGGAGCTACAGAATAGCCCTATAGCAATTCATGCTTACTTTCCAGATGGTGTAAAATAATGGAGGTGAGCTAAATAGTGATACCCTCAAAATATCCAAATCCTTATCTGTGGAGTCTGTGAATCTGTTAATTTACATGGTAAAGGAGATTTTGTAAACCAGATTAAGTTAAGTATTTTAAAATGGTAAAAATCCTGGATTATCCATTTGGGCCCAGTGTAATCACAAGGTTTTATAAAAGGGAGGCAAAAGGATCAGTTAGAAAAAGGAGATGTGTTAACATAAGCAGAGGTTAGTGATGCAAGGTAAACCAAGGAATCAAAGCAGCCCATAGAAGGTGGAAAACTCAAGGTAATAATTCTGTCTTGAAGCGTCCATAAGATTCACCTTGATTTTGGATTCTTAGCTTCCAGAACTGTGAGAGAGTAAATATGCATTGTCTGAAGCCACTACTTTTGTAGTTATTTGTTAAAACAACATTAAGAATAAATAAAGTAACCTACCCAGTAAGTGATACATTTAGGATTTGAAATAAGAATCTTCTATCAATACCACTGCTCCTTTCTGGCAACCTGAGACTTAATTTCCTTATACTTAAAGCAAGTTGATAATACTACATGATTTCTGAAGTCCATTCCAACCCAAAATATGTATGCTTATATAGGACTAGATTATTGTAAATGAGCAAGTAAGATTTTGTGTACTCTTTTATATAAAATAAGTAACCTTAGCTTATAACTATGAGTACTGACTTTTTAAAATGGTTAAAATATATTATCTGCAGCAAATTTCCGCTAGATCCCCTGAGACTCCAGATATGCTTACTGATTAACATATCTTCTTAAAATATGTAATTATACAAGCAGAAAAACACTGAAAGCCAGAAACCTGCTGTGACAAAAGGGAATTGTGGGTTCAATCAGTTTACATTTAGAATAACAGATTGTGAAACCACGGGTGCAAAAAAAGTCTCCTGAGCTAATTTTATCTCTAATCTCTAATCCATAAAAACGGAACAAATTATATGCAATCTATCACCTTTTAATTGAACTGTGAATTTAACTGTTTTAGAAACAATTAAATGAAATCCATTTGCACAATTATCTAAATGTATAGTTTCCCTTATGTGACAAAAATTATTGTTTTGTGGGGTGATGAACATGAACAATTAATTGTGCTGTTAAATATCAAAACCAAGTCTTAATATCCTACAAAATAATTTATAGCCATATAATTATAAAATTATTGTGCTATGACTGCTTGGAATTATTAATGCTGAGGGTGCTTCTCTGAGAACGATTAGAACGCAGTAAATAGTTATACCTTTGCAGGTTTAAATATTCATAAGTTGTACAAGGACAATTCAACAGGCACAAGGGACACCGTTTTTATCTTTTGAACTTAGATATTCTTAATATGCTAAATCCTCATACTGATCTCCATCAAGCTGCCTTTGAACATGAAACGATATGGGGACAATTAGCTATTGCCAAATTAATATAACTAATTATGTTCTAATTTATCTATGTGCATAATTTATGTTCTGGTAATAATTCTGGGCTTAATGTTGAAAGGACTGGAACCCTAGAATGTGTTCATTTAAATTCAATCAATTTTTTTAAAGTATAATGAGGATAGAATTTGTTAGGAAGACAAATAAATATAAGGCACAAAATACAGTCCACCTGAATAATTAACTCCTCTATGATCTTCATAGAATAGAGTTCTTGATTTCACATACTAAGGTCATGAAGAACAATGTAAAATACAAAGTAGTTAAATTAAAACCTAAGAGAAAAACCAGATTTTTCAAAGTATAATTTTCAAATATAGCACTCTCTACTAGCATCAAACATTATGCATGCTCTTAACAGTGGATGACATATTCATATCATTTACTTTATTGTCATATCATTGCTAGAGGTAATCAGTACGGTAGAATTTTTTTCTAGTGTCAATTTCTGTTCATAGAATTGGTTATTTGAGATATGCAGTATTATCATGATTATAATTTCACAAGTAATAAACAAGACCAGATACAATAAAAAAGATCTATAAACAGGAAGCTACACAAAGGGCAAACAGTTTCTATAAAAGAAAGATTTTGTAGCTTATTATCATTTTAATCAAATCCATTGGCTGCCAAGCATTTAAGATGAGAATCTTCTTGAGAACTCATCTTTTATCTCAGGAACATCCAGGAACATATGAAAGTCTTTTGCCTGTGGAACATAGAGAAACATTTATACCCAGTACTATATTGATTTAGTGTACAATGAAACATAATTCATGTTTCCACGTTTTCTGATACACTCCCCAGCATTCTCTAAAATTTGGGGCACTTGGGTGGCTCAGTTGGTTAAGCGTCCGACTTTGGCTCAGGTCATGATCTCACAGTCTGTGAGTTCGAGTCCACGTCCTGCTCTGTGCTGACAGCTCTGAGCCTGGAGACTGCTTTGGATTCTGTGTCTCTCTCTCTTTCTGCCCCTCCCCTGTTCATGCGCTCTCATGTTCTCTGTCTCTCTCAAAAATAAATAAACGTTAAAAAAATTTAAATACATTTGAATATAAAGGGAAGCAGCTAATGATGCAAAAGCAAATGTGGAAAGTTTATATAACCTCTGAAGACAATCTTACTCTATAATCAATGACTAATGAAATGCATTGAAAGTATATGCCTTACAAAAATGACCAGCAAAGAACACATACAACCCTGGAATATCAACACCAAAAAAGAAAGTTATAATAATATATGACTCCACACATTCATAATTAAAGGTGCATTCCACTCCCTATAGCCTCTGCCTTTTTCTAGTAATAAGACATTGCCCAAGACTATCCTTGTCACATGACGATAAGCAATAAAACTATATTGAATGATTAAATATCAAATTAATATTTCTTTCTTTCTTATTTTCAATGTGAAACATGCTGTTTTATTTGAGTGTTACCTTTAATTATACTATAAGGAAATTGGAAGACTAAGTTGTGACAGAGACTTGCTGTCTTGGAATTTGTCATGCAATAAGTGTTCTTTTGTGTCTAGCTTCTTTTGCTCAACAAAAGGTGTTTTTGTTCGTTTGTTTTTATAATTCATCCATGTTGTTGCAGATATCAGTATATGGACCTTGTATTGCTGTGTAGTGTTCCACTGCATGAATATATGAATTTATCACAATTTGACATTTGGGCATTTCCGATCTTTGCTTATTATAAATAAAGCTATTTTTATGAAGACTATTTATGAAAATATAATTTAATGTCTAATATGTAAGTATATAGGAATGGGTTTGCAGATAATATGGTAGATGATTTTTTTTTAATTTTTTAAATGTTTTTATTTATTTTGGAGACAGAGAGAGACAGAGCATGAGCAGGGGAGGGGCAGAGAGAGAGGGAGACACAGAATCCGAAGCAGGCTCCAGGCTCTGAGCTGTCAGCACAGAGCCCAGATGCGGAGCTCGAACTCACGGACTATGAGATCATGACCTGAGCTGAAGTCGGAGGCCCAACCACCTGAGCCACCTAGGCGCCTCGGTAGATGATATTTTTAACTTTATGAAAAAATGTTTAACAACTTCCTGACATATTTAGACTACTTTACACTCCCATGAGAAATGTATGAGTTTCGGAGCTCCCGGGTGGCTCAGTCGCTTAAGCAACTCTTGATTTCTGCTCAGGTCATGATCTCACAGTTTGTGGGTTCCAGCTGTGTGCGGTCAGTGTGGAGCCTGCTTGAGATTCTTTCCTATCCCTCTCTCTCTGCCCCTCCCTCGCTCATGCTCGCAAGTCTCTCTCTCTCTCTCTCTCTCTCTCTCTCTCTCTCTCTCTCTCTAATAAATAAACATTTAAAAAAAACTTATAAGAAATGTATGAGTTTTAATTACTCTACAAAGTTGTCATATGTAGTATTGTTAATGTTCTTCTTTTTCCTATTCTAGGAATGAGTATTACAATATATTGCAATTTAAATTTTTGTTATGCAATTATGATTGAGCACATTGTCATATGTGTATTGGCCATTACTATATCTTCTTTGGTGAATTGCCTTTTTAGATCTTTTGGGCAAGTTATCGTTTTGTGTGTGTTTGTATCATTGACTTATAGGCATTTTTACATGTTATGTGTATATCTCATTTGTGAAATATAAGTCCCGAGGATATTTTGTCTTTCAGTAGAACTTACCTGTTCTATTTTTAATATCTTCTGGGAATTAGGGAATATCTTGCTTAAGTACAATGTATCATTTTTTTCTTTTATGTTATTGCTTTTTGCTATTGTTCAAAAAATATCTTTGCTTGTTCCAAGATCATAATGTCATGCTCCTGTGTTTTCTTTAGAATATTAATGGCTCTGGTTTGGTTCAGATCCATGATCCACCCTGAACTGATTTAAAATTTTTAGTATCGAGACAGGATGCAAGGTTTATTTCCATATGTGTATAACTGGTTGGTCCAACACCATTTGTTGAATTGATTTTCCCTTCCCCGTCAAGTTGCCTTAGTGCATATCTTGGAAATCAACTGATGATATGTAAGCAGGTCTACTTCTGATTTTTTTATTCTGTTCCATTGAGCAATCTGTCTATATTATGCTAATAAAATACTGTCTCAATTGCTCTATCTTTACAGTAACATGTAAACTAAATGTAAATCTGCCAACATTGCTCTTGCTTCTTAAGCTTATTTTGGCCCTTATAGATTCTCTGCATTTCTATATAAAATTTAGAATCAGCTTGTTAACTTTGGCCAGAAAAAAAAGTCTACTGGAATTTTTTTTTATAGATTCTGTTAAAGCTACAAATCATTTTGTGGAGGATAGATACCTTAACAATATTTGCACTTGCAATTCATAAACGCAGTATGCTTCTGTATTTATTACTGTAGTTTAAAATATTTTTCATTCATGGTTTTTGTCAGTTCAGTGTAGAAGTCTTGTATTTCTTTTATTAGATTTTCCCCCAAATTTTAATAATTTTTGATGCTTTTGTAAATAATATTTAAAAATTTATTGTCCAAGTGTTTATTTGCTTTTTGACTATAGTAATAAAATTAATTTGTAGATAATAACATTGTATCCCTAGGCTTTGCTGAACCCATTTATTAGTTTAAGATATTTTGTAAATATATGGGGTTTTAAACAGACACACAAACATATACAACATACATATATATGAACATATACATAAACATGCAATGAAATTGCATTTTAAGTTTTCCTACTCCTTTCTCATCTTTATACTTTTCATTTAGTTGTCTTTTGATGCAGTACATAATACTTTCAATGAAGTACTAAATGGATATGATGAGAGTATTCAAATATTGTTGTCTCTAATCAGAAGGGTAAAGCATTCAATATGTTCCAATTAAGTATGATGATAGCTGTAAATATTTGTGGAAGCTTTTTGTGATAGAGAGGATACCTGAAAAAAATCATATGTGTATATATACATACGATATATCTTCGTATATATGTATGTGTGTGTATAAGATACATTTTCCTTTGTGTATATTATCTTATATATGATTATGACCTGTAGCCTTATATTTGCATGTATTCTTACATATGTGTGCTGAGGATATGAATGCAGGTGTGTGTATGTATGTATTTATTCTTAGCAAATTTCTCCAACATATATTCGTATATATAAGTATCTGAAGTTTAATCCTGTGAAAACTGCTGGCCATTTTCTCTTCAAATATTTCTTCAGATCCATTACTATTTAATCTCTTCTCATTTTCTGTGACTTTAATTACACATACTTTAAACATGTGGTGTTGTCCCCTAGATCTCAGACCTACCCTATTTTTATGTGTGTGTGTTTCAGTTTGGTTAATTTTTAGTGACACATTTTCAAGTTCATTGCCTTTTTTTTAATGTTTAATTTTGAGACAGAGAGAGAGAGAGAGAGAGAGCGTGAGAATGAGAGGGGCAGAGAGAGAGGCAGCGGACACAGAATCTGAAGCAGGCTCCAGACTCCAAGCTGTCAGCACAGAGCCAGACACAGAGCTCGAACCCACAATCTGTAAGATCATGACCTGAGCCAAAGTCAAATGCTTAACCGGCTGAGCCACCCAGGTACCTGTCAAGTTCATTGCCTTTTTTATTCCTGTTGTACCCAGTATCCTATTAGCCCATCAAATGAATTCATCCTTAAATATTTTATTCCTTTTTATAATTTGATTTTCGACTGTAGATGTCCCATATTTTTACACATGTTGCATAAATTGTGTACTAGGTTATTTAACGTATTTATATTAGTTTCCTGAAAGTTCTTTTCTGTCTATTCCAATTTCTGCATGCTGGCTTCTATTATTATTTAATCTCTTGGTCATGGTCTCATTTTTCTATTTCTCCACATATTCCGTGCTTATAAAAAAACATAGAGACTGAAGTAGAAAATATTTACAGTTTCACTTCTTTCTCTGTCGGGCTGTGTGGAAGAATAAGTCAATTTAACTCAGAGTTGAGTTAGTGTTTCTTTGCTTTCTGTATTTATTTTGATTCTGTTAATCACTGGCTTCAAATTCTTTGAGAGGGAATCAAAACTTTCTTTTCAGGCAAAGATTGGAATCTGAGTACTGGCAATACTCCAGTGATCTCTCTTTTCTTTACGACCCAGTCACCACCCTTTGGAGCTGCTCAGGTATTTTCTTTATGTACTTCGGGAAGGCTCTCTTAATCTCCTTGCCTTTCCACAGCCTTTATTGGGTACTGTATTCAGTTGCTGAAGACTTCGTGTGCTTACCGGGATTTGTCTCAGCTAGCTTGGTCTTTATACTCCCTTCTTCTCTCCTTTGCTCTGAGCTCAGCAAAGTCCCTCTGTTCCTTTGGAGGATCTCTCTCAGCTGTGTTTTTCTAGCCAGTCACTTTCACACAGCTGCCATGCACTTAGAAAGGGCCATTGCATTTTAGGTAATGTATTTCAATCTTCCTCAGCCTTCGGTGAGCAATTGCTGTGCATTCATTAAGGACTCTTGTGTACCTTGTCAAGTTTCCGTGAGCTCTTCTGACCTGCCTTCAGTTCTCAATAGGCCGCTGCCTTCTTGCAAGATGCAACCAGATATTTCTGTCAGCATTCCCATTGTGCCCAAAGTCTTTGACCTCCTGCTGACCTTCAGTTTGCAAAGACTTACGTTCCCAGGTTTGTTTGTTTGTTTGTTTTCCCCTTGAGTCCTACTTCCTTACATCTGCTTTTGATGTACTCCTGTTCTGCACTCAGTGAAGGTCCCTCAGGACAGCAGACGCAAGTGAGTTCCTGTGATTGGGATTCTTAAAATTTCTGATCAGTCAGGGCAGCCCTGACGTGGCCATCAAAAATTTGTTAAAAGTTACACTGGTTACTCTTTACCCTGATCTATACAGTTGACTCCCCCAACACTTAACTACTAATAGCCCACTGTTGACTGGAAACCTTACCCATAACATGAACAGTTGATTTTCGTATATTTTGTATGTTATATGTATTATATATTATTTTCTTATAATAAAATAAGCTACAGAAAAGAAAATGTCAAAAAATGGTAAGAAAAATACATTTACAGTACTTTACTGAATTGAAAAATATCCACACATAAATGGATATGCACAATGCAAACTCGTGTTGCTTGAGGGTCCGCTGTATACTGTCGGTTTCTCTTTGCACCATGCTCACAACTGTTAACAGCTATAGACTTCTTTCCTGGAATTTATTTCATACTTTTTATGCGTGCTCAGGTCTGATTTTTTTTTTCTTCAATGGATAGCTTGTCTTCATTGTTAGTGTGGCAATGATGGTCTCTTGCAAATTTCTATTTTCTAATCAGAATGGAAAGCCAAATGGTATGAGTTTTACCCTCTGCAATTTTTGCTTTATAGACTAAGTGCTTGAAAGAGGCAAGTATTATTATTTTATAGGTTCATCTACTCTTAAGCTGAATTTTTAAAAAAAATTATTCCTACATTTATGATGCCTAATGAAATTATATATGCTGATCCTGGCATATAGCAAATGAGAACAATCTTGAATAAATTTTTGATTAGAGAAATATAAAATTAACAATTTAACTTATTTGAACTGCAATTAGTAATCTGTTGCTGGCTCTTTTCCCATTTTACATTCAGTGGCTCTTAACTTAATAAAATGAAATAAAACTTGGGCTTTTTATCTGTCATTGGGGCTTTTCTGTTACAGTCTATCAATGAAACAATACTACTATTCTGCCTATATGTAATGACTTTCTCTACTCTTACTTTTAAAATACCAATTGATAATAATGCCCTACCATAGTGTATCATTAAAACTAATTATTAGAGGAAAAGAATCTCCCAAATATATATTACTAGAGACAGAACTATTTGTTTTTTAATTTGCTGAAGAAGTAATGTATTTTCACATCAGTCGACGGGTAAAATTGTGCCCCCTTTCCAATTCCAGGCCTCACATTTTTTACAAGGCAAAGTGAAAGCTTTATTACCAATATACACCTAAAATCCATTAAAAGTCATTAGACTTTGCCCTCACACTGGTTTTGCTGATATAATTATGATCTTACCCTTATAATCTTACTCTATTAGATAGGAAAAATATTGTTTTAATATTTTCCAGTTACATTAATGTAATAAATATTCTTGCCATGATTAATGGGGGCCATTGATTTTACATTCAGACTCAAAATGATTTTCTTATTTAAATGATGAGTGCCACTTTCCAAGAATGCCTTTGCTTATTGAAGGATAACATCTGAAATTTGAATTTAACCAAAGCAGATTGTACTATGAGAAAATAAGCAAATAATAGAAATTTATTTTCTCAAAGCAGTGTTTTTCATGTAAGATGTGTAGAGACTTGATGATGCTTTAGGAACTGTCCAAATCACTTCTCAAACTTTTGGTCTTGGATCCCTTCACACTCTTAAAAGTTAATTACTTTTACTTTTACTCAATGGTTACCATATTGAAAATTAAAAGGATTTTAAGTAACCAATTTTTATTTATAGTATATATTTCATTTATAATATATATTTCATCCAAAAATAACAAGTTAGGCATATTGCATGTTAACATAAGTATATAAGATATTTTCCAAAATATTTGATCTATTCTTTTAAAGTTTGACTTAATACACATTAACTGAAATTTCATATCTCCTTTTTCATTCTATCTATTGCAAGATCACATGTAGTATAACATGAGGAAAAGTCTACAGTGTACTCTTTTTTAATGTTTATTTTATTTTTGCGAGAGAAAGAGAGAGAACATGAGCAGGGAAGGGACACAGAGAGAGAGAGAGAGAGAGAGAGAGAGAGAGAGAGAGACAGAATCTGAAGCAGGCTCCAGGCTCTGAGCTGTCAGCACAGAGCCCAATGCAGGGCTCGAACCCACAAACCAGGGGATCACGACCTGAGCCAAAGTCAGATGCTTAACTGACTGAGCCACCCAGGGGCCCCTACAGTGTACTTTTGAATGAGTGAGAGTAAAAAAGGCAAATTATGTCTTCATTGAGGCATTGAGTAAAACACTAAAATATATTTGGGTAAGTACCTAACAGTTTGAAGATAATCTTTCAATAAATCTAAATGATTGATACCTCTGTTTATCTCTTACGGATTTAAAATTTCCCCAAAGGACTGGCACCATAAAAGTTCTACAGCCTATTTGGCAAAGGTATTTGCATCATATAATATGATGTCTGTAAACCAATTTTGTTGTCTACTTTTTTTCTATTAGTTTAATATTTATATGGCTAGGACCAAAATGATGCATTGTAGCATTTTTTATACTAAATAAATGTAGAGATTACATTTGGGTTAAGAATAAAGTTATGTGTAACTTTTGCTTCATCCCATCCTGGTGCATGACAGATATTGAGTCAATGTTTGAGTCAATTTAAACATCTATCAATTAAAGACTTACTTGGTGTGGTAGGCAGCTTCTGACATAACTCCCAATGACATGCCCCTCCCAATATTTATGTCTTTGTCTTCTTCCTTTAAGTGTGGGCTGGACCTAGTAACTTGCTTCTAACCAATAGAATACAACATAAGTGATGAGATATCACTTCTGTGATTAGGCCACAAAAGACTGTGATTTTCTTGCTAGCCCTCTCTCTCTCTCTCTTTTGCTGTCACTGTCTTGGGCCTCTTCATTGCTTTGTCATATTAAGCAAGTTGCCATGTTGTCAGATGCTCTATTGAGAGGCCCACATCGCTTGGAACACAAGGACAGACAACAGCTTATAAGCATCTGAGGTCTCATTCCAACAACCCACAAGAAATTGAATCCAGACAACAAACACAAGAGTCTAGACTTCCCAGTCAAATCTAGAGTTGACTTGCCTCTGTAAGAGACCCAGAGTCAGGAGATTCAGCTAAGACGTAGTCTGGTTTTCAACCCATAAGCACCTGTGGAAATAATGCCTGCTGTTAATTTAAGACCCTTAGTTTTTGGATAATTCATTATGTTAAGCAATAATAAATAATTAAAACAGTAAGTACTGTGATGGGGATAAAAACGAACGGGCAGGAACATTGCCCTAACATGCTCATAGACATTTAGAGAAGATAATTCGCAATAAAGTTATTTGTAGTTTTATAAAGAACCAACTCAATTCTAAAAGGCAAATTGATAAAAACTCCTATTAATCAAGTTCTTTTAAAACTAAATATTTTACATCATTTTGTTTTTATCTTAAACTTTTAATCTTATGACATTTTTTACAAATGACTGTATTTTAATATAATATGCTGTTATACTTTAAAGCTTTTGTCATCATTTTAGTATAATCTTCAACAATATCTGTTTATCCCCCACCCCATCCCTATATCTCTATCATTTATCTACATAAATTTAAATTTAAAATATTTTTTATTTCCTTTGATCAAAATTGTTTTAGCATTTTAAAAGCATTTTCTGGAATTGGGCAGCATTAAAATTGTGATTAGTATGCAACAGACATATTACATTTTGGTGAATAATTATTGAATATAAATAATTATGAAACTGCATATTATTGAAGGAAACAGAGCTCATTTTCATATTATTTCACATATATGGTTGTTATTTATTATTGCTTGTGAGAATAAGACAAGATTCAGCATTATTAGCTGTTTTTATTTTCTATAGTGTACTTGTTAAGAAATCTGGCTGAAAAGAAAAAGTAGAAAGAACTGAAAAGGTCTGTTATGACCGTATCACTTAATTATTTGATCTCTTCCTATGTTATATGCCCCAAATTTCATATATCCTACTTGCATACTTTTGAATTCAAATAATTAGAAACCACAGAACTATCCAGTTATTATTATTCATTTTCTCAACCCCAACACTGATATTTCAGATTATACTTTTAGTCACTAAAATATAAGCTACATGAGACAAGATTTTTTTTTCTATTTTGTTCACTTATGTATCTCTATAGTAATGGCACCATAGTAAGATTAAGGACATATGAGAGGTTTGGATGCCTGGGTAGTGGCTCAGGTCATGATCTCGCAGTCCATGAGTTTGAGCCCTGAGTCGGGCTCTGTGCTGACAGCTTGGAGCCTGGGGCTGCTTCAGATTCTGTGTCTCCTCCCTCTGCTCCTCCCATGCTCAAATTCTCTCTCTCTCTCTTTCTCTCTCTCTCTCTCTCTCTCTTTCTCTCTCTCTCAGAAATAACCGTTAAAAAAAATTTAAGAACAGATAAGAAGTTGCCTCCTTCCTTCCTTCCTCCCTTCATCTCTTTCCCTTTCTTTCTTTCTTTCTTTCTTTCCTTCTTTCTTTCTTTCCTTCTTTCTTTCCATAAAAATAGGAGAAATTAAGTATGGAAGGAAGGACTTTGCATTTTATCTAATGATTGGCCTTTTCTTGGGTGGCTTCTTTTATGAATGAGTACAGTGAAAAGATTTGAAGATTGGCAAAATTAAAATGGTTGTGCATCCTTTGCCCTGCAGTGCATGGATAGTCTTGCATGAAGGCTAAGATTTCATTATGACTTTTTCTTTCTTCCCATGCCAAAAACAATTCACTGTTGAGATAATTCTGGGACCTATAAAAGCCTCTGTACTTTGTCAAACCCTGAGAAATTCTACCTAAGATTCCGAGAACTTTTAGATCGTTGATTTACGTCCCAAAATTCAAACAGAATTTCAATCCTCATTTATGTGTATCTCTTCTGGTACTTCCAGTCTTAAAATAATAACTGTATGTTATCAACTCAACTATACAAGCTGGAAATCTTGAAGTCATCTTAAAACTACAACTCTGTAGAGTCCACTATAATAAATCATCATGCTAGATCTGTTTTATTACCTATTAAATTGGTAGACACTTCAGGCTTGCTTTCTGTATAGATCCACCAACAATGCTATATATTTCAGTAGGCAATATCTTTCCCTGGCCTTCTGTAATTGTTTTCTAATTGTTTTTCCTTCCTTTAACCTTTCTGCCATACTAATCTACCCTCCAAAATGTTGCTCATGTGGTTGATATAACAATCATTTTTGATCACATCATTTTTTTTCTCAAAATTCCTCAATGGCCACTCATTATTTAAATGAGAAAAGCAACATTAATTAGCCTAACTTTGTAAGACTCTTCATGGTATGACCTTCCTGTTCTGACAGATAGTGATTTTGCATTGCCATGGGTTTCCAATAATAAAACAATACTCTCATCTCATATATTCATCTCTCCATTTACTCTGCCAGCAATACACAGCCAACAGTTTTTCCACAATGCTAAATTTTCTATGCATCTTCCTTGCTTCCCTCCGAACCCTTTCTAGCATTTTCAGTCACTGCCCCCCATTCACTCCACGCACTTTTTAAATAACAATTTTGAGGTGTCTGCACTGTGACCATTGCAATGTTAAACTGAGTCACTGTCTTGCCTTGAAGAAGTGTACAGTTTAATGACAATGGGTAATGTTTTTCTCCTGATTTTATTTATTTTTATTATTTTAATTTTTATTCATTTCATTTATACTTATATTTTAAGTCTCAACTTCAAAGTGTTCATCTTTTAGGTTAACTTGGCCTTTTCAGGCAAAAGCAACTGTTCTTTTAATTATGATCAACATAGGTCTTTTAAATGCATCTAGTACATATATCATTTGAAATACTGCATATTAAATGTTTGTATATTTAATATCCTATTAGGCTATAAACATCTTCAAGTTGGTAATTTCTTTTTCTTTGATTTTCAATCCCATCTACTCTGAAGATTTCAGCATGTAGTATATGTTTAATATCCGCCGAATTAACAAGTGCTTGAGTGCCAATCCACTGAAAACTATCAATATATTTAGAAGCTGTTTTCTTTATTTTTAGATTATGTAAAAGTTGTTGGACTATGCTAACATGTAGCAGAATTTGATAAAAACAATGCTTTATTCATGAAAATCAGTTGCAACACATATCCACACCCTACTCAGTGTGAAAGGCTGTATAATTTGAATGGAACCAAAAGCCATCTAGTTGAACCGAAAGATTACACCAAAAGAAGTCTTATAAAATAGAATGGGAGGGGTTCCTGGGTGGCTCATTCGGTTAAGCACTGGACTCTTGATTTCAGCTCAGATCATGGTCTCATGGTTCGAGGGATCAAGCCCTGCTTTAAGCTCTGCTCTGGCAGCATGGAGCCTGCTTGGGATTCTCTCTCTTTCTCTGTCCTTTCCCCACTTGCATGCTGTGTCTCTCAAAACAAATACATAAACTTAAAAATAATAAAAATAGAATGGGAAAGTGAGATTTATGACCAGTATCTCCTGACTTCCAGGTCAATCAATGCTTTCCTTACTGAAGAATACTATTTTTCTTTTTGGTTCATAAGTCTCTATCTTCAGCTAAAGAACACCTTCTCTCCCCCCCCCCCCCACCAACCTCCATCCTGGCTCAGTCACTTTACCAACTGTGGGAAAAAAAATGAAATGGACATAGATTTGGCTATCTAGGGCATATTTACCAGTTCACAATGTGCTCTGTCTTCAGAAAACAGTTTAAAGGGATCACCATTGCTGCATAAATAGTAAGCGCCCCCTATGTAAATCGGCATTTGCTTTTCTGCCCATCATTGATTTAAGATTATTTTAATTCCAAAAAATAGAAAACTCAATTCAAACTTATTTAAACAATAAAGAGAATGTATTGACTCTTATAATTAAAATTGCTAGGCACAGTTTGCTCAAGGCTCTGGCACGGTTTGTTTAAAATTCTCTGAAATTGTGATACCCCTGTACCAACTTCCTCTTCGAATTGGCTTCTCCCACTTTAGCAATTACAAGTCTCCAATTAACAGACCATCTTGTGCACAGCAAGATTTTCACTGAATGAATCATGGATGGACTTAAACCCTCTAGCCAGGGATACCATGCTCTAATCATTTTAAGTTTCGTTTAATTGGAACAATCACTATGGTAAGGGGAATGGGATTTTATTAACTGATTTATGACTCACATAATGTAACTACCCCATAGGGAAATGGTGGAGTGAATGTGTAAATATAATTACAATAAACAGTATAAACTATCAGAGGGAAAAATTCTTCTCACTTATATGGTTAGAATTGACAAAAGGTAGTTATTTAATAGGTTGGCTACCATATACTGTATCCAGCTATGTATCTCATCAATTATTCTCCCTCTACTGGTTGAATCTTTCCATCAGCATGCAAAAGTGCTGCCATTTATCCCATATTTAAAACAAACAAACAAACAAACAAACAAACAAACAAACAGAGCTTTACTTTTTCCTCCAAATACTGCCTTATTTCTGTCTTTCATTTGATATCAAAACTCCTCAAAAGAATTTTCTCTGTATGTAATTCTAATTTCTCTTCCTTCATAGTTTTCTAAACCCATTCCAATAAAAGTTTTGTCCCTATTCGTTTTTTTTTTAATTTTTTAATGTTTATTCAGTTTTGAGAGAGAGACAGAGCATGAAAGGATGAGTGGCAGACAGAGAGGGAGACACAGAATCTGAAGCAGGCTCCAGGTGCTGTGCTGACAACTCAGAGCTCGAACTCAAGAGCTGTGAGATCACGACCTGAGCCAAAGTCAGATGCTTAACCGACTGTGCCACCCTGGTGCCTCATGTCCCCATTCTAATTAAGGCTACTAGCAATCTGTATGTTTCAAAATCCAATGGGCAATTTGTATTGCACATCTTACTTGACCTATGAGGAACATTTGATCAGGTTGAACTCTTCGTCTTTCATGAAATGTTTACTTTACTTGGCTTCCAGGACACTATAATCTGATTTTTCCCTACAAATGCACTGATTACTTTTTATTTTCCTTTGTTAGTATTCTCATGTCTAAAAATTGTTAGTACAAAAAGACCTTGAGTCTTTTTCCCATCCATGCTAGCATTTTTTTCCATCTATGCCAGCATCTTGGTGATTTCATACAATTTCACAGTTCTAAACACCATCCTCATGATGGAAGCTTCCAAATAAATACATCAATAATTTGGTTTTCTCCTATTAGTCATAGATTAATAATAATGATCTATTAGAAATATCCATTTAAGTAAGTGGAATCTCAAACTTAGTATCCTTAACTTACTCCAAATTCAACTCTGAATACCCCATACAGAAAGAGGCCTGATATTCCCTATCAAAATATGGGAGAATTACATCTTTCTAATTATTCATGGCAAAAACTATGGGACACATTTTTTTTATTTCTCTACTTATGACAAGACCAGATGTAGATCCTCCAAATTCCTATTTTTAAATGTATTTATTTAAATTCAAGTTAGGTAACATACAATGTAGTATTAGTTTCAGAAGTAGAACCCTGTGATTCGTCACTTACATATAACACCTGTGCTCATCCCAACAAGTGCCCCTCTTATGCCCATCCCCCCACGTGCATCCCCTCCAGCAATACTCAGTTTGTTCTGAGTATTCCAAGTCTTTTATGGTGTGCCTCCCTCTGTATTTTTATCTTATTTTTCCTTCCCTTCCTCTATGTTCATTTGTTTTGTTGCTTAAATTCCACATGTGATTGAAAACATCTGATATTTGTCTTTCTATGCCTCAGTTATTTCACTTAGCACAATACATTCTAGTTCCATCCACGTTGTTGAAAATGGCAAAATTTCATTTTTTGATCACTTAGTAATATTCCATTGTGTGTATATGTGTGTGTGTGTGTGTGTGTGTGTGTGTGTGTGTACACAACATCTTCTTTATCCATTCATCAGTTGATGCACACTTGGGCTCTTTTGATAATTTGGGTATTGTTGATAGCACTGCTATAAACATTGGGATGCATGTTTGTATGGAACATGAAAAGACCCTGAGTAACTAAAGTAATGTTGAAAAAGAAAACGAGAGCTTGAGGTATCACGATTCCAGACTTTAGCTGCATTACAAAGCTGTAATCATCAAGAGACTATAGTACTAGCACAAAAACAGACACATAGATCAATGGAACAGAATACAGAACCCAGAAATTGACCCACAAAGCAGGAAAGAATATCCAATGGAAAAACGACAGTCTTTTCAGCAAATGGTGCTGGGAAAACTGGACAGCAACATGCAGAAGAATGAAACTGGACCACTTTCTTATACCATACTCAAAAATAAATTCAAGGGCATGTGGGTGGCTCAGTCCGTTAAGCGCCCGACTTTGGTTCAGGTCACGATCTCACAGTTTGTGAGTTCAAGACCTGCATCAGGCTCTGTGCTGACAGCTCAGAGCCTGGAGCCTGCTTCGGATTCTGTGTCTCCCTCTCTCTCTGCCCCTCCCCTGCTCATGTTCTGCCTCTCTCTGTCTCTCAAAAATAAATAAATGTTAAAAAAATTTTAAATAATAAAAAAATAAATTCAAAATGAATGAAAGACCTAAATGTAAGACAGGAAACCATCAAAATCCTAGAGGGGAACACAGGCAACAACTGCTTTGATCTCAGCCTCGCCAACTTCTTACTAGACATGTCCCCAGAGGCAATAGAAAGAAAAGCGAAAATGAACTATTGGGACCTCATCAAGAATGGGAGAAGATATTTGCAAATGACATATCTGATAAAGCGTTAGTGTCCAAAATCTATAAAGAACTTAACAAACTCAACACCCAAAAACCAAATAATCCAGTGAAGAAATGGGCAGAGGACCTGAATAGACACTTTTCCAAAGAAGACATCCAGATGGCTAAGAGACGCATGAAAAGATGCTCAACATCACTCATTACTAGGGAAATACATATTAAAACCACAGTGAGATACTGCCTCACACCTGTCAGAATGGCTAAATTAACAGCTCATGAAACAACAGATGTGGGTAAGGATGCGGAGAAAAGCAAACACATTTGCGTTGTTGGTGGGAATGCAAACTGGTGCAGCCACTCTGGAGAACACTATGGAGGTTCCTCAAAAATTAAAAATAGAACTACCTTACTACAATCCAGCAACCACAGTACTAGGTATTTATCTAAAGGATACAAAAATGCTGATTCAGATTCCCATTTTTGGGGGGGTGGGCATCTGGGTGGCTCAGTCAGTTAAGTGTCCCATGTAGGCTCAGGTCATGATCTCACAGTTCATGGGTTCAGGCCCCGCATTGGGCTCTGTGCTGACAGCTTAGAGCCTGGAGCCTGATTCTGGTTCTGCGTTTCCTTCTCTTTTTGCCCCTCCCATGCTCACGCTCTGTCTCTGTCTCTCTGTCTCAAAAATAAATAAAACTTAATTTTTTTTAATTCCCATTTTTTTAATTCAGAATTTGCTGAACTTTTTTGTGTCCACTGATCAATTAAAAAAAATAATACTTTTAACTAAATTTTGGTTAACATTATCTCCTTTCCCCAGACTCTGAACATGCTATTTGTTATCTAATAAGAGTGGGAATTAGAGACAAATAAATAATAAATGAGGACTTTGATTTTAAAATGATGTTGTCTATTTACAATGTAAACTGCATCTTCAAGAGAAGTTAATCAGGGGCTCCCAGGTGATTCAGTAGGTTAAGTGGCAGAATTCAGTTCAGGTCATGATCTCATGGTTTGTGGGTATCTGAGCTGACAGCTCAGAATTCTGTGTCTCCTTCTCTCTCTGCCCCTCCCCAGCTGTGCTTGCTCTGTCTCTCTCTCTCTCTCTCAAAAATAAATAAATAAACTTAAAAATAGAAAGGTTAATCAAAATATGCTTTAGAATTCAGTTACATAAAAGTTGTAAATTAGTTGTAGTTTGGGTTTTCAAAATCTTATTCATGAAATCATTAAAACAAACTGCTCCAGTGGTTTTTATCATTAATTAAAAATGTCAATGAACTATTTTTTAATGCTTGGTTCCATTCCCCAAATCATGCAATCAGCTTGTTCTTTCCCTAGTACACTTATGTAATTGTTTTAGTTAAAAGCCTACAGTTTATACTTTAGACAATTAAATGACACAAAGATGGATTGCTCTAAGCAGCCATTCATGGTAATTGAAACAGTGTCATTTGCAGCATGTACGAACTATTGCAGAAGTTTGAGCTCTGGGTGCACAACCTACTCTTCACCCTTTGTAGAAAAATTACCTGGTTCCTAAGAATATATTGTGTTCTCTATTCTATCTTGTGATTTTCATTTTCCATGAAAGCATGATGAATGCATTATATATAAATTCCCAGTCCTTCTAGTAAACGCAGGGCACAGCCATTAATTAAAATGTGACCATTCCAGTCTATAAAGCATAGCTTCAACCAAACTGGCAGATGTTACCTGCTTCGTTTCTCTTTGATCCAGAAGGTAACAAGAAAAATAATTAACCTTTTCCTCACTGCATCTGTACAATTTTATATCTCCTTTATAAAACACTTACACACACACACACACACACACACACACACACACACACACACACACAGAGTAAGCCAAACAATTACATGAGCAAATCAATACACTAGTGTGATATAAATGTAATCTTCATGTGAAAAATATATTATTAAACTTTACCAGTATAAATATCTGATATTCCAATAAGTATAGTTTAAATATATGTAATATATTACCATTAAAACACATACAAGATTTTGCTACTTATGAGAGCTCATAAAAATGAGTCAATTACCAAAAAAAAAAGAATCTGTCTTAAAAAAAAAAAGGTGGGGGGGCGCCTGGGTGGCTCGGTCAGTTAGGTATCTGACTTTGGCTCAGGTCATGATCTCACGGTTTGTGGGTTCGAGCCCCGCATTGGCCTCTATGCTGACAGCTCAGAGCATGGACCCTGCTTTGAATTCTGTGTCTCCCCCTTTCTCTGCTCCTTCCCCACTTATGCTCTCTCTGTCTCTCTCTCTCAAAAATAAATAAACATTAAAAAAAAGAATCTGTCTCTAAAAATGAGTCAATTACACATTTACATATATTTTAAAAATGTTTCCAGTAACTTAGGTAAACAGTTCAAATAAGCAAAAATTGCAAGTGTTACAATTTTTTCTGATTCAGAGGCAGATAATTGCCAAATTTTTGCCTGTAGCTGTTTTCACCTACACTTTAGTCAGATTCTACTAATCAAAAAATTGTGTCACATTCTATTATTGTATAGAATTCTAACAAACTGAAGAAATATTGTATCTGAATAATTTCATATAGTTAATGTTAGCCATGCTATTGATATTGAAATTAACAGCTGTCCTTTTAATCACTGAAAACCAAATACTAGTTAACACTAAGAAATAAAATAGTGGATTTTAGCTCTTCACCACTTATTTCAACTTTAATCCTATTGCAATTCTAATGAAAATGAACTGTATTAAATTTTGGCCCAGAAATTATGACATTATATAACTTTATAGAAGTTTCTTTTTTTTCTTTCGCATGTGAGGTTCTATCATTTTAATGATGCATGAGAGAGTGAGATAGAGTGAGAATGTCTATGGCATTAGAATTTTTAAATCAATTGCAGGTTTGTATTATTCTCCCCAAAATAGTTAGAATGTGAATCTGAAATTGTTGGTTGTTCCCAAATTTAACAATGGATTTTTAGTATATGTGCTGCTGAAGCGAGCACAACAATGGATTTTTAAATCTTGAAAATCTTGTTGGATGAGTTCTTCACATCCCAGAAGGAAAGAATGAATATTAAGTACCTTCTATTAATAAAACAAATGGTTTATGTATAACTTACCTAAGAATTAAATGTAAAATAATTATTTATTCTATTGTATCTCACTTCTTGAGATAAACTTAAAGCAGGCAAGGAACTAAATCCAGTTTTGTGAACTCTTATTCTAAGTAGATCTAATATCAAGAATGGTCAGTTCTGTCCAATGTCAGTCCTAGATAATAAGTATATCAATAATTAATGGCACTAAGTCTATCTGACAGTTTTTCAGTTTTTATGATTATATTTAATAAATAATAATCTGGTTCAATTTTTTTGCATCTATTGTTTTAGAATAATTGATGTCTCTCTTAACCTTCTATAGTTTTATTTTTATAACATAGTTTTACTTACTCATCTTCTGTCAGTTTTAAGAATATGGCAACTCTGAATTTTGACATAGACATTAGGTAGTTATTATACCCATGTGTTAATCAGTTCAGGCTGCTGTTATAGTACCGTGGATGGGGTTACTTATACACAACAGAAATTTACTTCTTGTGGTCCTGGAGTCTGGAAGTTTGAGAGCAGGGTGTCAACCTTATTAGGTTCTGTGCAAATCCCTTCTGGGTTGCGGGGTTCTTGCTGTGTCTTTACATGGTGGAAGCAGGGTGAGAGCAGGGTGTCAACCTTATTAGGTTCTGTGCAAATCCCTTCTGGGTTGCGGGGTTCTTGCTGTGTCTTTACATGGTGGAAGGGATGAGAAAGCTCTTCAGGGTCTCTTTTATAAGGGCACTAATAGTATTCGTGAGGGCTCTACTTTCATGGCCTAATCATATCCCAAAAGACTCACTTCCCAATACCAGCACACTGAGGGGTAGAATTTCATCATATGAATTTGGGGACACACAAACATTCAGTCGAGAACAAGCCATAGTTAGTTGTATCTTTGTAAGTATTGATTAATAGAAGTATGACACTCACTTCCTTAACTACATGTTAGGGACAAATAAGCCCCCATTCTCAGATTGAAATCTTGGCAGAAATTGCACTATCTCCAATATGCATGTTTCTTTTTATATATATATATTTTTAACGTTTATTTATTTTTGAGACAGAGAGAGACAGAGCATGAACGGGGGAGGGTCAGAGAGAGGGAGACACAGAATCTGAAACAGGCTCCAGGCTCTGAGCTGTCAACACAGAGCCCGACGCGGGTCTGGAACTCACGGAGCGCGAGATCATGACCTGAGCCGAAGTCGGCCGCTTAACCGACTGAGCCACCCAGGCACCCCAATATGCATGTTTCTAATTGATAAATGTGAAGGATGCCATGGCATAAGAGGGCTGAACCGATCATAAATTGCTTGCCTAATACTTTAAGGTATAACTTAGATTTTCTCTGACTTTGTTGAAAAACAATGTCCAAAACAGAAGCTTGAGACTGATCAAATCAAAGTCTAGGAAGGGCCACCAACGTAACATATCTTTCTTACCACCTCCCTCCCAGAGGATTTTGTTGCTGTGGCAATTTAGGCTTTGGATCAAATAAAGTTAAAGGGATGTGCAATTATACCATTTCTCTTTCCCACTTTTGCCTATAGCCACCCCTTTTTAAAGTGGATTTTGCAAATTACCATTATTGAATACATGAGAGTGGGCTCTGAAAAAAATGAAACAACCCCATCTCAATGTGAAAAGCATCTTCTCATGCTTCATGATCCAGTTCTTCAAAATTTGAAACTTCATGGAGAATCTCAAGCTGTTATCACCCTTTGTTTTCTCCCTAATAACATATAGATACTTACCACATTGCATTAGTTTTATTGATTTATATGTATGTCTCTTACACTAGATTATAAACTATCATAAGGAACTTCTGTTTACGATTAAAAAAAAAAAACCAAACTGATTAGCAGATGAAGGACACTCAGTAAATTTTGATGAAAAACCAGTGAATGAATGAATGAATGGTGAGATAATTTTTCTAACTTATTTTACAAATTAATTTTAGTGCTTTCTTATGAAGCATTTAACATCCCCATGCACAGTGTGTCATTTTAATATTTCAGAATCTGCTTCCACAAATATGAAATAAGCCTTTCACTGAGTAAATACTGGTTGAATAACTCGAACAACCTTTGAAGCAGTTCATTGCAAACTATTAGGTAATATTAAATGGAATCTTACTTCAGCGATATTTATCATGTTATTTTGAGTTAGAGAAAAGTCAGTGGACTGTAGTAGACAAAACAAATGAAGAATTTTCACATTTGGGATCCCACTGGATAATAGAATGATCATTTGTTTCCTACGTGGTTTTGCTGTGTCACTTACACATAATAAATACCATTCTCTCAATTGCTTAAATAAATTGTTAATTTGATGAAGACAGTTGCGTTAGGTGTACATTGTTACTGCAAATAAAGAAAATTCTGACATACAGTGATGAAAACCACTTTATGGAAATGTGAATGGCTTCTTGAAATAATTTTACTTATACGGGGTCCATTTCATGCAGAAAAAGATACTATTCCACAGTAACTGTGTCAAACAGTTTGAAAAATTACTTGAAAGCTGCTTTTGTTAAGTAATTCAAAGTTTTGTTTCACTATTAATTTTATAGTTAGAGGTTAAATTTTGGACTCCAAATAATGATAGATAATTTTAATAACATGTCCAGCCCTCAATATTCCTGACCAAAAACTTCCAGAGGTAAAAGTGAAAATGCTATAGTTCTCATATTGTATGAAAATTATGTAAAAGAAACCAAGAAAGTATGAATACACTTTCAGTTTTGATAGTAGGGAAAATTAGTTTTTTCAACAATAAACACACTCGCTGTTCAATATAGTAGTTGAATGTGATTGTATTGTTGTTTTGAAATATGTTTCTGTCTTTGTGTATATTTCTTTTGTTTTCATTGCCAAAGACTAAATATTGTTTGAATGGCCTTGAAGCAATGGTCATTTATATCTTGTGGGAACAGGCCTTTAGAGAATACAAGTGTATCAAACTGCAATGAAGAAGGAAACAATTTTCTAATCTCATATACAGTTCTGTATTTCCAAGGGCAATCAGATAAAACATTTGTGACCTTCTATCTTTATTTTTAAAAATGAACCATGATTGAAACATTTATATATAATACATTCTTTAGAAGAGACCTTGCTGATAACAGGGTTCTAAAAGATTGATGCTCAGAATAAAAACAATTTTGACCTTCAATTCCTAACTACACAATGCCTTTGAAAAGAAATCTTTGAAATTTCAATAAAAACTTTAAAAACCATATTTAACATATACAATATGTTGACCGGGAATATTGTTTTATTGCAAAGACAATATTGGGTAGAACCTATGCATGTTTGATATTTGCAGTTACTATTTAGTTCAGTAAAAAGTGTGGTCACAGACAGCATAGGCTGACAGCCAAACTTTAAGGACGCAATGAAACATAACTTCAGCATTGTGCTGGGGCAGAGCTACAGCCTACTGAGAAATGATAGAGGAAGAAGAAAGTCCAGCAGAGAGAGATAGCAATCAGAAAGAGTCCAGACTTTTATGGCAGAAAGGCTTTGGGCAAATTCCAGGTCCATAACAGTCAAAGAGGAACCAGAATATGAAATAAAGTACAAAGCTTATGTGTTTTTAGAAAGAAAGAAACTGGAATCACAATTTCTTCAAAAATCCAACCTTTGAAATAGCCTTATATTATGAATGAAAAAAGAAGAAAATATTTATATGATATAATAATCTTTGTTACGAAGCCAATTTTTTTTAAAGTGGAAAAATTTAACTTTGCAAAATAGCTAGTATTTCTCAAGCTCAAGAATCAGAGATATACTTAATCATATTACATATCAACTATGACCAACCATATACTGAAGGACAAGATAACTAGTCAGTATGAAAGGTGGTACAGGTTGTAAATTCCTAGATTTATCTGTCAAGCAAAGCCAAGGTCAATCTTTACTGTTTTCTTGATAGTTCACTTGACTATACATTTTAGAAGCAGTTCAGTTTTGGTGACTGCCATGATGGTAACCCTCATGTAAGGAAATTGCCAAACTCCCAGCCTTGATTAAGGGAATGTCTCAGAGGGTGCTCTGGGGATAGGTAGTTATGTTTTTAATCACATGAAAAAGCCACCTTGGTAACAGCTGACTGAATCTGAAATGGTCCATCAACCCAAGGCAGAGAATCTATGGGCTTGGCAGTGGCCTGTAAGCACTGCTTGGCAAGAAAGCTTTACAAAAAGGGATCACAGTTTTAACCGAGCCAATCTCATTCTCTTCAAAATGTAAATTGGAGATGCGAGGAGAGAGAGAGAAGAGAGCTAACAGTGGAGATGCCTGGGTAGAAACAGAGAAATAGATTCTGAGAATGTAGCTGCAATACAGCAGTGACTAAGCAAACATGCTGCTGAGGAGTTCAGAATACAATCTAGACTTTGGATCTTTTTTAAGTTGTTCAGTCTTTTAGCTGCAAATCTATCTTCCTGTCTTCACAAGTTCCTTGCAATTCCTATTGCCAACAAAAGTCTGACAATTGGGTTATTAGAGTGCATATCTCTTTTTTATAACATTGTTCTTACTTTCCTTAAATCCCATTACCATTTTAGGACCCATTTTAGCACCTAAGAACCTGCAATTTTATTCTGTACTGTTTCATAACCTTACCCAAACCCTATCTTCTATAGTGCATAATGAGTATCGGCCACTCCAAAATTCTCAGTAAATAACCTTTCACACAATTAAAAGATATTATGAAAATTCAATGATTTTCCAGTTTATAAGAATTTCATTTTTACACATAGTATTTACTTTGTTCTGCACAACATCTCTGTGTTGAAAGTAGAGTCTGATGATTCTCCAACATGCTAAGGCCAGAGATATTAAGGCTATACAAAGAAAATAAACTATCTCAAGGATGCAAGCACGAGTTTGCAACTCCAAACTCAAATCGAATATCCCTTCCCGTATACCGCCATTCATAAAATAATATGTATTCAATAAATTTTAAATGTATATATTTAGAATTTAACAAGGAAATGTTTTCAATTAGTAAGCTGCTTCCACATTCTTTCTTCCCATGAATTTTATTTTCTTACCAGTCTTATACTGAACAAAACTTAAACCACACTGAAGCTAGTTTGATGATTTCTAAGAAACTCACTGTGTGTTTATGGTATAAAAATGGTTTATATCTACTAACTTTTAGATATCTGAAGACACAGAAAAAACTGAAGGATTTACTTGAGCACAAAGCTAGTAGTGTAATCAGAATTAGAAAATGATCAACTCTTGAATTGTAACATGAATACATATCTTACCCACACGATTAGATCGAAAGAAATGTGATAGTAGGTTGGGAACAAATTTCTTCAAAGTTATAGAAGAATCTTATAATTGCAGTAATAATGAAAGTTTTTGATTTGCTTATCATTTGTGATGGAATGAATGTTTGTGCCTTCACCCTCCAAATTCATATATTGCAACCCTAACCTCCGATATGATGGTATTAGGAGGTAGGGACTTTGAGTGGTAATTAGGTCATGAGGGTAGAGCACTCATGAATTGGATTATAGTGTCCTTATAAGAGACCAGGGGCGCCTGGGTGGCTTGGTCGGTTAAGTGTCCGACTTCGGCTCAGGTAATGATCTCACGGTCCGTGAGTTCGAGCCCCGCATCGGGCTCTGTGCTCATAGCTCAGAGCCTGGAGCCTGCTTCGGATTCTGTGTCTCCCTCTCTCTCTGCCCCTCCCCTGTTCATGCTCTGTCTCTCTCTGTCTCAAAAATAAATAAATGTTAAAAAAAAATTTAAAAATAAACTAGCAAACTTTAAAAAAAAAAAAAAGAGACAGACCAGCTTGTGATGCTATCTCTTGTGTTCTTCCTTTCTCCCTCCTACTCTTTCTCTGTCTCTCCCCCTTTCCCTTCCCATTTCCCTCTCCCACTCCCACTCCCTCTCCTCTCTCTCTGCCATATGAGAATACAAGGAGAAAATGGCCATCTGTAACCCAGGAGAGAACCCTCACCAGACACCAGATCTGGTACTGCCTTCATCTTAGGTTCCTCAGGCTTTGAGAAATAAATGTTTGTTTTTTAAGCCACCTGGTCTATGGTAACTTATTACAGATGCCCAAGATGACTGAGACATCCATCATCTCAACTGTTCACATACACAGTCCTTGTTCTTCAGAAAGAGAGAAATGTTACGACATATGGATTATAAAAGAAGCCATATAGAACCATGGCTTTCCAAGAAATTTCATAAGGGCTTTTCATTTCCCCCCCTTATATGTCTTAAGAAATTTCCATCTGCCCCTTCCATGATGCCCAGGTATTATGCCTGCTATGATAATGCAAAATAAACATAAACCCCTTATCATTCCATTCCACCTCTTTCCACATGTATTTTCTTATGGGCAGTTGATCAGAAGATCCTCCTACATATAAATTCTGGAGAAAAAAACTGCAGTGCAATATTCGAAAAGAACTTTCCAGAATTGATAAGATGTCCTCCAAGAATTTTAGGTATTTTAGGGTGAGATGATCATGCTGAAGAGAAGGTGATTGATATAAATGTTGATGCTGCTAAAGTTTTAATCTGGAGCTTTTCCTTCCAAGAAAATCTAACCTTGCAATCCACAATCTATCTTCTGATGAAACCTTGATGAATCTATTCTGTGAATATTGATTCTTGTTTATTTTAGTGAGGTTTGGTTTCTAAAACTGCAATTATAGGATTGTAGGATAATTGTATTTTATGTATACATTTCTCTTTTAAAATCTAAAAAATTGAAATTCTGATATTCTTACTGAATTGAATCTTCTTGGAGGACTTGCCATGTGGGTGAAAGAAACTAGATCCACACAACTTTGTGATTCCTTGAACGTGAATCTATATTATTATCCTATGAGACTCATTGAGATTTCGGGAGCTGCATTTTATTTATTTATTTACTTATTATCTTTTAGTAAGTTATATTTTAAACGTCTTAAGTTTTTTTGGTAAACTTTGGAGACAACAGAAAGACAATGATAGTTAAATTTGTCTTATGTATTTCAGCTGAATAGTTTCCTCATTGTTTTTGACTGCATTCTAATCAGTATTGCTAGATATGCATGGGAGAATTAAATGTATGTCACTTGCTTTTACATGATAACAAAATATTACTTCCTACTGAAGGATAATTTAACAGCACCGAAGAATGTCTTTGTATGGAAGAAAGCTGGGTTTCACAGTTTCCTGTCATGATATTTGGTATTTTCAGATTAGTTTGCTAGCTCTGTGTATATGAGATCTCTGCAGTAGCTTTCAGAGAAGAAATAGCAGTGTTAGTGAATTGTAAAACCACTAAAGAAAACAAACCAGATTTCACCCTGTGTTGTATTATAAAATTCCTCCCTAATGTTATATAAAATGCAAATCTGACTCCATTCACTTAACCAAATGTCTTTATTTAAAATGATTTTATTTTCGGGGCGCCTGGGTGGCTCAGTTGGTTAAGCGGCCGACTTCGGCTCAGGTCACGATCTCACGGTCCGTGAGTTCGAGCCCCGCGTCGGGCTCTGTGCTGACAGCTCAGAGCCTGGAGCCTGTTTCAAATTCTGTGTCTCCCTCTCTCTGACCCTCCCCCGTTCATGCTCTGTCTCTCTCTGTCTCAAAAATAAATAAATGTTAAAAAAAATAAATAAATAAATAAAATGATTTTATTTTCTTTATAAGAATAGATTTATAGAATAAATGAGAAAACAATAGAAAAAGAAAATAAAAATCAAAGGAGAAGACTGAATAGGCAATGAATCTGTTCCATTAATATATCTCTGTGCCTTGTTCTTGGTTTAATTGTTCTCTTCTGAAGCAACATTAAGACTACTCTTATTGACCCCATCTTGGAAGATTACTCAAAATGTCTCTGTCTAGGTAGTTAGGTATTTTGATGGTTGTTCACAATCTCTGTCTGAAAGCTACTCATGTTTCATTTTAGCCTTTTCATTGTGCAATTTATTGACCTTCATTTAGTTTTCATTAAGTTTATTCACCTTTGTACTCTCTATGATATCACTTGGTTATTTTTCTTTCTTAACTTCCGTTCCTCTTCCCCCTTTCTGGCAAATACTTTTCCTCTAGCTCATTTCTTCTTATTTTCTTCACTGTGTAGACTTTTTTGTTTGTTTGTTTGTTTGTTTGTCTATGTACTGTTGCAGGGAGTGAGAATGACTGAAAGTTCTAGCATCATCACCAGGAACACAGTATTATACACTTTGTATGTCAGGAAAAACAAACAAAATCTTTATTTTATGCTTATGACTGTATCTCTATGGTAGTAACATTTCTGGATTGAAATGACCTAAGCATTAAAAAATGTGTTGTCCAAGTTAGAAGTAGCCCTAAATTAGATATAGCTCTTCTGCTTTGGAGTAAGAGAAATATAATCAACAATCTTCTGCCTCAAATTCTTCCTATATATTCATCAGATGAAAGTTTGAGCTGGACTCAAAGATTATACATAACTAGAATCTGAGTTGTTTTACCCCGTTTTCCTCTCAACCTGACGGAAGAGTTAATGAGATCCAATAACATGTACTTGTGTATATGCTTCATTATTATTATATTATGCATACAAAATCAACATATTTATCATCTCAAATCCTTAAAAAGTGAGAAAAAAAAGCGGATACTTTGAGATTAATTATTTTAAGTGATCTAGGTTATTACCTAGTTGATACTCTTAGGCAAAAGCATACACATCTGGGGAATAACAATGTCAACATGGAAAAAACAGTTTACTATGTAACTTTGTCTATTGCATTTATTTGTTTTATACTGTATTTCACAGAGAAAATATTCAAATTATCTGTTGAATATAGGTACAAATTTCAATGAAAAATTGTTTGATAAAACCCTGTCATTTAAACGTTCAGAGAAGATTAGATACAAGTTTGAGTGGTTGTGGTAGTGCAATTTATTGTACGGAAGCTAGTGACTATCAGTGTCTCAGAGACCTCAACATCAGACACAGATGATTGACAGTCTATATGTGGAGCTACATAATCCAATAATGTTTTCAGTTCATTACTGTATCATGCTATTGCAAAGAAAGAAGACAGGAGAAGTGTAAAAGAGTTGAAGATTCTTTAAAATTAGGAGATAAAGCATGCAACTGTTAAGATTCTGACAGAAAAGAGTTGGCACACTTCAGTGTGCTTGGGTGGATCAGTCATTAAAGCGTCTGACTCTTGATTCAGCTCAGGTCGTGATCCCAGGGTCATAGGATTGAGCCCTGTGTCAAGCTCTGTGCTGGGCCTGGAGCCTGCAGGAGATTCTCTCCCTACCTCTCTCTCTCTGTCCCTGCTCTGCTCATGCTCTCTCAATCTGTCTCTAAAGAAAAAAAAAGGAGTTGGCACACTCAAATACTTTAATATATTGGAAGAATGAATATAGAATATAGAATTCTATAGAATATAGAATTAAGAGAACCAGTACAGCTTGGTCATGCACTTAACAACAGTCTAGACAAAACCACTGGTAGTATATTTAAATTATTAAATATTTCCAATGTGCCCAAATCATGGAAATAGTTTAGTGCATAGGGAGAAATTATAGAGGTCATCAAGTGCAAATCTCATTGTAATGCACAGCACTAAAGCATTTCCAAAGCCAGCGCATTCTACATCAATTTTAATTATTATGACATCCTTTTTCATGGTTTGATGAAATTTCTCCTGCTACAACTTCTACTCTTTGCTCCCACTCCTGCACTATGCAGCCTAAGTGAGTTATTTTGTCCTCCAGTTGGGGAAAATATATGTAGAAATATTTACCGCAGAGTCAAATATTTGAGGAGTTAAGGCACTTTTAAACTCAAAACTAGTTTGAAGGACATGATAGTCTTTCTACCATTTCCCATTATTGGATATGACAAGCTCATTTGCATAGTACCTCCTCTGCTATTACTATAAACTTCCTATGCACCTAGTTAAGACCACTTGTTACATTTGAAACTGCAAACTATGCTAGAAATTGCTCTAACATTTTTTTTTGAAATTTTCTTTAAAGTTTATTTATTTATTTTGAAGAAAAGAGAGCGTTTGAGCAGGGGAGGGACAGAGACAGGGAGAGAGAGAATCCCAAACAGTGCAGAGGCCAATGCAGTGCTCAATCCCATGAACCATGAGATCACGATCTGAGCCGAAATCAAGAATCAGACACTTAATCAACTGGGCCACCTAGGATCCCCTCCAACATTTAAAAAAAATCTCTTAGGTGTCTTTCATTTTCTTTCTACTAAAGTATTCCCACCAGGCTGCAAACATACTGCTATCTCTCTACATTAATATACATGGACTACTTTGTCTCCCACTTCCAACTTCAACTGACTCTTACAGACACTCTTTTAGTCTTACTAACTTTGGATCAAACATTATTAAAATATACATCCATAACACTGTCTCCTATTCTCTCTCTCTTAAGCAACTTCCAATTAGACTTTTGATCCTTTCTTTTCACCAAACATATCAAACATATTCAATGTTACCGTGTCAGATTCAATGGTCATTTATGATACTCATTTTTTGACTAATCAGAAGCAGCGTTTGTCAAAGTTGATCTTACATTCTTTCTTTTGACACCCTTGCTTAACATGCAAGTTCCCATAACTTGTCATTTTGCTGTCTCTAATCACTTTCCTTTATGTATGTATGTATGTATGTATGTATGTATGTATGTAGGTAGGTATTTTTTAATGTTTATTTTAGAGACGAGAGAGAGAGAGAGAGAGAGAGAGAGAGAGAGAGTCAGGAAGGAGCAGAGAGAGAGGGAGACACAGAATCCGAAGCAGGCTCCAGGCTCTGAGCTGGCAGCACACAGCCTGACGTGGGGCTTGAACTTACGAACCACGAGATCATGACCTGAGCCAAACTCATACGCCTAACCAACTGAGCCACCCAGGCGCCCCTCTCTAACTACTTTCCTGATCATACTGGCTTAGTCTTCATACAGTCTTTTTCCTATTCCAACCTCCAAATGTTTGAAAGTTCTTGGGCTTAATTCCCGAAACCTGATTCTTTGGGTGTTTAAATAGCATCTTACTATATCTGAAACTTAATTCCTGATGTTCACCAACACCAAAATTATTCCTCTTTTAATATTTCTAGCTTCAGAAAACAGAGACTCCATTGTGCTCTAGCTAAAGTGCTCCAAGTCGTCTGTCTCACATTGCCTCACACTCCCTGTCCACCTTTCCAGTTCTAAAGGTTATGACAAATGATACATTTACCAAATAGTTGAGCATCAGTAATATGAATCTTTATCTTCTTAGGTTTTAACAAGTGTTTCTTTGCTGCTCACTGCCCAACCATTAAGTCAGTATTTTCTATTTGGATTGTCACTATGATGGTAAAAACACACTAAAATCAAAGTTGCTTAATATCACAAATATTTCTCACACAAAGAAGAGTGCTGTAGGTGATAGGTTCTCTTCCAACACGAAGCTAGGCCATCTATAACAAAAAGCCCCAAGGGTTATTGAAGAAGGGAGGAGTGAAATGGAAATGGCAACCCACATCTTAGCTGTCGCAACTGAGAAGTGGCTTTCATAGTTCATTGGTCAGAACTAATCACATGTTCTTCACAAAACTGCAAGACTTGGAAAGGCCAGGTAGCACGTAGACACTGATGTGTATGAACAATCCTTTCCATCCTTATTTTTTGCCTTGTAGCCTAGTTTCCTTAAAAAGTAATAATTGGGGAATGCCTGGGTGGCTCAAGTCACTTGAGCTTCTCACTTCAGCTCAGATCATGATCTCACGGTTGGTGAGTTCATCCCCCATGTCAGTCTTTGGGCTGACAGTGTGGAACCTGCTTCGGATTCTCTGTCTCCCTCTGTCTCCCTCTGTCTCCCTCTGTCTATGCCCTTCTCCCACTTGCACGCTCTCTCTCTCTCAAAAATAAACACTAAAATTTTTTAAGTAATAATTTTTACTTCCTAAGACTTTACATTTATATAATACTTAAAAACCAACTCAGACATTTTTTTGTAATCCCTACTGAAAGTAGAAAGTTGCTTAAATTGGGTGCTTTGTAACTGCCATTTTGCAATTTGCCTTATTTGTATAAGCACGAGATATATTTTGAAAGCTTCAATTGCTATCTAAAATGTTCGTCAAAAGTTCATATTGTTGCAAAAACGTGGTGCCTGATATACTATTATTTACTCTTTCAATAATACTGCAGTCCCTATATAATAATGATTTTATATTAGTAGAAATCATTAAAATAATCTCATTAATATTCAAAAGTCTTAATTCTCTTTAAACTTTATATTTCACTTACCTCACAGACTTCATAGTAATGTCACATACATATTTGAGAAAGAGAGTTAGAGTGGGAGAGAACCAAAGCATAAGAGACTGTTAAAAACTGAGAACAAACTGAGGGTTGAGGGGGGGTGGGAGGGAGGGCAGGGTGGGTGATGGGTATTGAGGAGGGCACCTTTTGGGATGAGCACTGGGTGTTGTATGGAAACCAGTTTGACAGTAAATTTCATATATTAAAAAATTAAAAATAAAAATAAAAAAAAACATATTTGAGAAAGAGAAAGAGCACGCTAGTGGGGGAGGGGCAGAAGGACAGACAGAGAGAATCTCTAACAGGCTCCGTACCCAGCACAGAGCCCAAAGTGGGACTTGAACTCACCATCAGATCATGACAGGAGCCTAAATTCAAGCCAAACACTTGAGCAACTGAGCCACCCGGTGTCCCCACAGTAATGTAATATACTTTTATGACGGTAAATCGTTAATTAGGTTCCCATAATATTTCTTTGCAATAAAATAGGTAAATAGATGGAAACTTATTTACTTATGTAGAAAAAAAATTAATAATATATATAAATAATTAAAAATAAGTGATATTATTGTATTGGTTTTGTATTACTATTATTGCTACAATAAAACATTCAGTATATTTATATTCTTGTTTTTGTTAGGTACTATTATTTAGAAATTTTATTTATGGGTATAAGTAGATGGGAACTAAAGGATTTCCAGGATAGCAATGGTATTCAATGTTTTCAGCTGGTTCCAATTCATGCCCTCTTCCCTTCTAAAAAAATAGAGTAGAATTAAGTCAAAATGTATTGTTTATTTTTGATGATAAGCTGACAACAAATTAAGTCTTGTTATTTTTTTTTCTTGAAATAAAAGATATAAAACCATCTTGATTTTCAAAAAAATATATTACTTCTCCAGGGTTACTCATTGTGTATATGAGAAATATATCAAAAATATTTCACTGATACTTTTAAATCATAATGTATTATATTCATTTAACTTGATATAATCAGAAAGTGTTGGGAACATTTTTTAACATTTTAATTACAATTTACAATTACATATTAAATAATATATTATTTGTTTTTATGATTTTAGCTTTATTTCATACTTTTAATTCAACAAAATCTTATAGCTATGTATTCAGCTATAACAATCTTTAAGAAGTTCGATCAGTTCGGGGAAAATAGAAATCATTTGTAATTGCATATGCCATTTGTACACAATGGAAAATGTATGCTGAACAAGCAGTGCTCATTGTTAAACCAAACATCAACTCATGAGTCCTTTTGTCAGAAAAAATATGATCACAGTTTCTAAATTCAAATAAATATTTTGTAAATACTTTGGACAACATTACAGAAAAAGGTAAAATAATTTATGGAACAAATTTTTATGACAGAATACTAAAACCAGCTAGGACAAGTAATGTAGGTGAAAAAAAGCTAATTCAGTCTGTTTTCATACTTTATTAAAAACTATACCTTAATACTTTGTTAAGAAATACAATGTAGGGGCGCCTGGGTGGCTCAGTCGGTTAAGCGTCTGACTTCGGCTCAGGTCATGATCTCACGGTCCCTGGTTTCAAGCCCGGCGTCAGGCTCTGTGCTGACAGCTCAGAGCCTGGAGCGTGTTGCAGATTCTGTGTCTCCCTCTTTCTCTGACCCTCCCCTGTTCATGCTCTCTCTCTGTCTCAAAAATAAATAAATGTTAAAAAATATTTAAAAAAAAGAAATACAATATATTTCCATTATTTAATCTGTAATAACACCGTATTGTATTTAACTCAAAGTAGGTATTTATGGAGTGAGGTCTACCATGTAAGGCCTTTTCTATGAAGATGCAAACTTGTGCATCAACCATAGATGTTTAACTTTTGGGTAACACGGCACAGATAGACATTCAAAAAGACACTCATTTCCTCTCCCACCTAAGAAACATTTCCATCCTGGGTCTATCCCTATATAATTATTTAAGTGACTACAATGGAATAAAACCAGAATATGAAAATTACCTTCCCTATTAAGCTTCTATAAAATAGATCAGTCTTATAATAATTGAATACTTTAATTTTTGAATATTCAGTGATATAATAAAAAGATAAAAGAAGGTTCCATTTTTTCACGGAATTTTTAAAACACAGAACTCATTGTTAATTCTTGTTACCTGAAATATGACTTTGATGGGAAGAAGCAGCTTTATATTGCCTAGAATGTCAAAGAAGTTGAAATTTTATACCACACTGTAAAGCTCATTTTCTTATCTGCTTGCTATGTAAAGTGGCTGACATAATGAATTCTACATAAAGTCATATATTTGTAGCAATTAAAGAATTTTGCAATGAGCAGAGAACCTATAGCATTACTATCCTAATTTTGCAGCTAAATCCCAAAAGAATTGAAATTTGGTTTCAGCTTTTGTTGTCACACAAACAAACCTACCTAAGAGATACATCTGTTGCCTTTTTCCTTACCTACTTACCGTCTACATTTTAAAATGACTGTTTCCGGCAGTTATAATTATTTGGAAGAGGCTGGCTTCCAATAAGTTGGATGCTGTCATAAACAGAAGACCCAAACTATTTAAAAAAAATGACTTAAGATAATGAAATGGTTTTGGTGAACATTATTATAATACTAAAAATAAAACAAAAATTAAAAAAAAATTATTTATTCTGTTCTTCTAAGTCACAACATCTCACATTGCATGCAATCTCTAAAACAAATTCTGATATAACTTTATTCTTGACACAGAATTAAGCATATCCATGATTATACAGTCTGCTTTAATAGGCATTTTATTGTTAAATATCACCAGCTCCCAAGATTCTCTTAGCAGAAATAATAACATTAATTTCATTTTTAACTGATATCCATCTTATTGAGGGAAATGTACTCATTATTTTATTTGCTCATGGTGCTAATAACTTATTTTCTGAATGTGTAATTTAATCAAAATGAAGGGACATATTCAAGCACATCTACTTCAGATAATAGTTTATAATATTTTTTAAAATTTAGAAGATTTTTTCTCTTTACTAATTTGGATTATTAAGATATATTGTTCACATCACAAAAACAGGATCTTAAAAATTGGAATGTTATATAATTAATAATAATCATTAATATAGAATATTTCACCTCCCTTAAATATCAAAAATTTAAAGAATCTAGTGTCTTTCTCTTTGTAAATAGATGGATGATAAATAGATAATCTTTCTATGTATATGTCTAGCTGTATATATACATGCATATATATATGTGTGTGTGTGTATATATATATATACACATATATATATATACATATATGTATGTATATACAAAGAGAGAGAGAGAGAGAGAAATAATGCCTCATGTCCAAACTATCTTCCTAAATTGTGATACCTATTGTCAATCTCCTGAGCTAAGGTAATTTAAGAAAAATATCGATGATATTAATATATTTACTGATTGAAACCAAGGTACTCCTCTGGCATGTAATGTTGGTTTAATCTGGAAAAACAAACAAACAATAAATGTATAAATAAGCTGGAAAAAGTTTTTCAAATAGAACTTACCTTCTTACTTTATAGTATTCATTATGTGATTATTTGAGTGATCACAACTAAAAACATGGATGAGTTTAAAAAAAATATTTTATCCTGAAAGCTAGGTGAGACTTGAGGTAGAAATTATAGAATTTGAAAGGTTTGGTCTGAAAGGCTTTGGACAATGCCATACAGAAGGTACTTGATGGTAAAAGAGAAGTTTGAGCTGGAAACTGCCTTGAGTGATCTGGAAAATAAAGGAGTTGGGGGAAAAGTACTAACCTGGATATGACCTTTAAGAAGGACAAAATATTTGTCTGTGTTTGGGTAGCAGGGCCATGTAATTAATTTTATCTACCTATCTATCTATCATCTATTTATCTATCATCTATCTATCCTCTTGAGCTGGTATTCAAGTAACATTGTGGCCAGAGAAAAACACAACCATGTTAATTGGTCTTATTTTAAATTCATTCCTAGAAACTTCAGTGGTGACTGGGTATTCTAATGTTTTCTTTAGTCAACTAACTTTCCTATTTTTCCCCACAGTGTCTTTTATCTCTTCAAATGTACTCTACCGCTTGCTTCTGCTCAGCTTTAGATGGTAGATGTGTTTCCAAATATCTTGATGATACAGAGGAAATTAGAAAATTAACACTTACATTTTCTTTCCTTTAAATCTATGAACTAGGCTGTGTCTTTTCCCTGGCATTCTAACTCCCTCCTGTGAGAATGAACAGCCATGTTGGTCTCTGAGGGCAATAACATATGTACATTAGATTCAACTCCTTTCTTCCTATCCATTCACTGTCTTTGTTTGTTTTGAGATATAATTGACATAATACTTTGTGTAAGTTTAAGGACTACAATATGTCTGTTTGGTACATTTTGTAATATGGTTACGACTTTAGCATTATTTAACTGACCTATCACATCACGTAATTACCACTTCGTTTTTTGTGGTGAGAAAATTTAAGCTCCAGTATCTTAGCAACTTTGAAGTATATAATACAGTATTGTTGAGTATAATCACTATGCTGTGCACAAGATGTCCACTTGTTAGAATGGCTATCATCAAAAAGGCAAGAGATAGTGATGGAGAGTATGTGGAGAAAAGGGAACCCTTGTGTACTGTTGGTGAGAATGTATATTGCTTCAGCCATTATGAAAAACAGTGTGGACATTCCTCAAAAAAAATAGAACATATCACCCAGCTATCCCACTTTGGGGTATATATGAATACAAGATATCAGAGAGACATCTGCAACCCCATGCTTATTGTTTGCAGCATTATTCACAACAGCCAATAATTATTGACTTTGTACTTGTGACTACTCAGTGTTTCTTTGTCGTAATTTGCTTTTCTCTTTCTCCTCATCCTCATCGGGATATAAACAGGCTTTAATATTGCTCACGTTGAGGGGAGCCTGGGTGGCTCAGTTGGTTAAGTGTTCAACTTTGGCTCAAGTCATGATCTCACAGTTTGTGGATTCGAACCCCGCATTGGGCTTTGTGCTGACAGCTCAGAGCCTGGAGCCTGCTTCGGTCTGTGCCACCCTCTCTCTCTGTCCCTCTGTGCTCATGCTCTGTCTCTCTCTCAGAAATAAACACTTAAAAAAATGAAAAATATATTGCCCACGTTGAAACTAAACAAACACCAAAACCTTGTGTGAGCCTTTCTCTATCTCAGATACTCTACACTCTTCTGTTCCCTTTCAAGTAAATTTCTTCTGAGTAGTATGTGTACAATCATTATGCCATCAATCTTCCCATTTCTTTAAGAAGATACTCCAGTTTAAGGACACCATTCTCTTTTGTTTGCTGTTTTAGTGCACTGAACTCTCAGGATCCTTTTTGTATCCTATTCATTTTTACCTGTAAATTTTGGTACACTGTGGAACTCACTACAGATCTCCTGTTTTCTCTATATAAATACACTTTCATAGGTAATTTCATTTGATTTTATGGCCATGCATGTCATACAAGTTTTGGATAAATACCAATTTATTTATCTCAGACTTTTCCTTAAACTCCTAACTTGTATGTCTGTTTACTCCACATACCCACTCAGTTCACAACCTTAAAATGTGCTCCAACCGCAGGCTTCCACATTCATTAATGACCATCTATTAGTTTAGTTCTTCAGTTTAAACACTATCTAGTCATCTTTGAATACTTTTTTTCTCCCATAAAGAATTCATGAACAAATCCTGATGGATCTTTTTTTTTTTCAAAATATATTCAGAATCTGATCTCTTACCCTCACCTCCACATTCCAACCACTGTATGTTCTTTGCTGAGCTATTATACTAATAACCTTCTAACTCCCCACTTGTCTACACACACACACACGAGTATTTTCTGTATCTCACTCTAAATAGGTATACGTTCTCGACATGATAATGAGAGTGATTACTGACGTAACATATAGCATCTGGGCTAAAAACTCCAATACTTTTCATCTCGCTCAAAGTAAAATGTAAAGTCTTTGTTATGCTTTGACTCCATGATACTATCGATATTAACTCTTTCCACAACTTAATGTGCTTACTCTCCACCAGTCTCACAGATTCTTTGATGCTACTAACTACCCTAAGGACTCAAGGACGTTTCATTCTTTTTTTTTTTTTTTTCATCTTTAATGCTTATTCCTAGATATCACCACTCAGACTTCTATTCTCCCAGATCTTTGCTCAAATATTCCCTTATCATATAGGTCTTCCTTGAACACTGTTTGGAAAACAAGACTCCCTGCACTCTCTCTGTTTTTATGCACAATTTTTGTTGTTTATAGCACTTACCATCATCTGACAGTATTGTGTATTTGTTTGGTTGCTTATTGTCTGCTTTCCCTTCCATATTATAAACACTTTGATAGTAAGAATTTCATCCTGTTCACTTCGCCCAGGATAAGACTTGGACATAGTAACACTCTATAAATGTATTTTAAACGAGCGAATGGATATGGATTAAAAAATAAGTAAGAACTTTATGTGAACAATAAAACCAAAAGTATGTGCCAAGGTAGGGTCCTGGGTTGTTTAGGTGACGTGGACAAGCAGTGGAGTCCTGGTGAGTGATGAATTCATTTTGAAGTACCAGTTTGAGTCCCATAGATATGTCTCTTGGTGCCCTTGTATTTATCAGAATCTAGGTATAGTGAATTCTGACACCAATTATATGGCTATGAAGCTGAAGAGCTATTTAGAGCACAGATGCTTCATTACTGTAAAGGATTCTATTTAAAATCATGATTTTAGACATGACAATAACAGTAACTTCAACATTATTGTTCTTCACAAATGTAGATGATTTTTATGGAATAACATAGTTTACTATCAAACAAGAAATTCAGAAAACTAGTAATTTTACCTATTTTTTAAATATTTAAATTTTAACACTGTATTCCCAAATTTTAAGAAAGTAGCATAATAATTGGTAAGGAAGATAAAGTATTTAAAATAATGTTATGTCTCTATCTGTGTCTGTATCTGTATCTCTATGTGTATCTCTTTGTATAACTCTATAGCTATATCTGTGTCTTTATCTAAATCTTTATAAAGAGCCCAGCAAACGTTCATAAAAGAGATAATTGGGATATTGCTGCAAACATTTCCTCTTCTAATTTTAACACATATACACAACTACAAAATAGCAAAGAAATTAATAAACCATCACCACCCACATGCACACATATACACAGAAAAATATGGCTAAAATTTCAGAATACACATAGTTTTACTCTATTTACCACTCTGAATACCAAGCAAATAATGAATTAAACAGAGAGGGGAAAAAAAAGTAAAGAAGACATTTCCAAAATTCGATGAAACTAATAACCAGCCATAGCCTCAAACTGTAAACTAATGAAACTAGCTTTTAAATGCTCTGCTGTGGGGCATCTGGGTGGCTCAGTCTGTTAAGTGTCTGACTCTTGAATTCGGCTTAGGCTATGATCTCATGGTTTTGTGGTTTCAAGTTCCACGTCAGGCTCTCTCCTGACAGCACTGAGCCTGCTTGGGGTTCTCTCTCCTTCTCCGTCTGCCCTTTCTCCACTCTCGCTGTCTCGGTCTCTCTCAAATAAATAAATGAAACAGAAAGAATGCTCTGCCCTTTGGACAGATTAAACGACAATGCTGAGTATAAATGCATTTTTCTGGGGCGCCTGAGTGTCTCAGTTGGTTGAGTGTCCAACTTTGGCTCATTTCATGATCTCACAGTTCATGGGTTTGAGCCCCACATCAGGCTCTGTGCTGACAGCTCAGAGTCTGGAGCCTGCTTCGGATTCTGTGCCTCCTCTCTCTGTCCCTCCTCCATTCACACTTTGTCTCTCAAAAATGAATAAACGTTAAAAAATAATTTAAAATGCATTATTCTGCAGGTTATATATAGCAATAAGAGTTTTGCATACATAGATAAAACATGCTGAACAGAAGCAAATAAACCCTTGCCGTTGTAGGTGCATGTACGGGGACATGGTAGATTGGATGCTGGCCCCTGTATTTGCTAAATCTCTCAGTTTAACTGGAGAAACAGAGTATAAAAGGGGGAAGAGATGTGGAGTAGAAATTAATGGTTCAGCTACTAATTATTGTCAGCTGAAGAAATCAGTGTAAAGACCCTACATGAAAAGGGGTTGGCAAAGGGGTTATGTTGTGAACTAGCAGCACAACCAGCTGGCGCAAAGCAGTCAAATCTCCAGGACAACAGGTAGTGAGAAAGTGAACTCAGTAATACACATGATCCCAGCAACTCTTTGTTCAAGCTTCTGATCTCTGCTCTTTGTCTAAACAAATCTTGGAGAAAAGCCATGCAAGAAAAAGCCATGCATGCATTCAAAAATAGCTAATGATAATAAAGCAATCACAGTGTCACTATACCATATCTAATGCAAAGACAAAGGAAAGGAAAAAATACACAGAAACAGTTGAAAAAATATACATCAAAAATGACATTATAAAACTGAAGAATTATACATAATGTAACTGAGCAGTGGATAAATATTTGCTCCAAATATAGAAATATGGCTTTTCTGAAATAAAAGGTCAAAGAAGAAACTCAGGAGCCCAAAGAGAGCATCACGAAATAACACATTTGGTATCTATATATTCTTTTAAAGGAACATAATATGATACTAATAAAAGCACAATATCTGATACAATTATCAAAGAGTGAACAGTGAAAATACTTGATGTTCAAGTGAATGTTATTTTAGGCACAGTGCTTATACAAAATGAAAAATTTTTTCTCTCATTCACCATATTCACAGAAAAAAAAGATTTATAACTTGTGTTTAATTTGATGGACTTAAAAGCATCTTATAAAATTCAGCATCTACTCCTAATTATAAAAAGAATAATATAAGATAAAGGACTTTGTATCCATATTTTATGCAAACATGAGTATAAGAAACAAAAATATTTTTAAGGAGAAATTACTAATCACTCTTCATTCACACTTAGGTAAAGATGTTCACTATCGTCATGTTGTTTTTGATATTTCTGGAAATGCTTGCTTTAGCAAGTTGACAAGACAAACTCTAAGGAATATTTCTATTGGAAAGGGATAAGGCAAAGTATCATCATCTTCGGATATGTTTATATACCCGAAAACCAAAATAATCATAAAATGAGTTTCCTGTTTTCTCCTGAATTATGTGAATATATTTTTAAAAATTCTTTTAATTTGCCTATTGGAATTTGACTTTTACCTCTTACAGTAGATTGAGAATGGTTGCTCTAGACATTACAGTATAATTCCAAAAGTTTTCATTATATTCTCAAAATTAATATTAAACCAAATATGTAAAACATAGAAATATTTGGTCAAACAGTACAAAATGCTTTATTTATTTATTTTTTTATTCGAGAGAGAGAGAGAGAGAGCATGAGTGGGGGATAGTGGCAGAGTGAGAGAGAATCCCAAACAGGCTCCACACTCAGCATGGAGCCCGAGTTGGGACTTGATCTTATGACCCTGGGATCATGATCTGAGCCAAAATCAAGAGTTGGGCACTCAACTGACTGAGCTACCCAGGTGCACAAAGCTTCTATTTGTACGGTTGTTTGGGGAAACTGATGTACAGAATCATGGTAATAATTAACAATGCTGTATTATATACTTGGAAGTTACTAAGATAATAGATTCTAAATGTTCTCAGCCCCCTCAAAGGTAATTATGTGGGATGATAGATGTGTTAACCAACCGTACTGTGATAATCATTTTTGTGATATATATGTGACTCATATCATCACGTTGCACTCCTTAAACTTATGCAATGCTGTATGTCAATTATATCTCAATGAGCTGGAGAAAATGAACAATACAGTCCATTTACTAATGCATTCTAACGTCACTTTATTCATACATCGTCACAAGTATTACATCTTCATAACCTATTAATATCACTGGAAATATTATACATATTTCCTTAAACATTCATTTAGATTTAAAAAGGAATTAAGAAGATAGTATTTTTAAATAATTTCCATAAATATTCACTATATTCCGTGTTCATTTCTTCTTGAAGGTCTGTTTCTACTTGAAATTATTTCCCTTCAGTCTGAAAAATTTTCTTTACCATTTCTTGTAGTATACAGTACTTCTATTGGTGACAAATTGTCTTAGATGGTTTCAATCAGAAAGAGGTTTAATATTGCCTTCATGCTTGATGGCTATTTTCACCACATAGAGATTTCTGGGTGTTGGTTATCTTTTTTCAGCACTATATAGGTATTGTATCTTTGTCTTCTATCTTAGTGGTTTCTGATGAGAAATCTATGCTCATTTAAATCATTGTTCATTGTGGTAACATTCCTTTTCTTTTTCTGGCTGCTTTCAAGAGTTTCTATTAACTTTTACTTTCATCAGTTTGTCTATGATGTCCCAGAAATAGCTGTTTTCCTATTTACCCTTGTTGGGGAATTTCATCAAACAGATGTGACTGCCAATTGCCCTGTGAGCTGGACCTGGGCACTTGGTGGCTCCGCACTGCCTTCCCCATCCTTGAAATGTTGGTTCTGCTTGTCTTATCCCTGGAGACTGCTTCAAAGACATAGCTTGAGATAGTGAGGTGGTTGACAACACCTCTATAGTATGTGACTAAACCCAATTAAAACCTCTTTACAAATTTTTAAGATTTGATGAGTGGGTATGGGAGCCACTCACCTTGCTGTGGTCCACAATAAGCCTTGTATGTGAGTTCCCTTTGCTCATTAAAACTGCCACCTACCCATCTAGAATGACCTGCTTCTTTCTACAGTCTCTCCCTGCCCTCTGAGTACAGCACCATTTTCAGATTCTACTTGTGAAGCTCCAAGAGGGTTTCAAACCAACAATATTCTTTGGGTTCACTGAGCTTCTAGAATTTGTAATTTAGGGGCACCTGGGTGGCTCACTTTGTTAAGCATCTGACTTCGGCTCAGATCATGATCTCACAGTTCATGGGTTTGAGCCCCACGTTGGGCTCTGTGCTGACAGCTCAGAGCCTGGAGCCTGCTTCGGATTCTATGTCTCTCTCTCTCTCTCTCTCTCTCTCTCTCTGCCCCTCCCCTGCTCTCTCTCTCTCTGTCAAAATAAATAAACATTAAAAAAAATTAGAATTTGTAATTTAATGTGCTTTACTAAATTTAGAAAGGTTCTGGCCCTTATTTCTGGAATTTTCTTCTATTAATATGCTAATATTTGCTTAGGGCAAAGAATCTAACATTTAATATTTCAGCATTATTATATTTAATGTATTGGCTTTCAGACCCATCCTAATGAACCATGCCATAAGCCTGCCCCTCAAAATAAGGTAAACTAAATGTTTTTAGAGAACACCATGTTTTTCTGACAATATATGAGTTACAAAGACCCTCTGGCCCAATTACTGATGAAGGAAAATGAGATTAAATGTGTGAAATTTGACAAGCCATTGATATGATTGATAATTATATCCTGGATAATCATATTTTAATAATTATTTAACAACCTACTTTACTTTTTTTTTTTTTTGAGTTTTGATCTCCTGGCCAATAAAAAGAGGAAAGAAGTGTGAAGGAAATAGTTGTCCTCCTGTTTAACTCATAGATTTTTTGTAATAATCAAATAAGTTTATGTATTTAAAATTATAAAGATCTACATAAAAGAAACACAGCATTCAGAATCTTGAGAAATGATGATGTATTACTAAACATGTACATAATTCTTAGATTTCAAAACATCCTTTGAAAATCAGGTAGATTATTCACCTTGTTTACATTTTGTAGAAAAAATAACATCTCATCTAACATTTTGATAGTATCTTATGAATTTTTTCCTTATTTAGTTCATTTTAAAATTAGATTATTTTTCAAAACTACTGTGTTGGCTGTAGCATTTTTAAAAAAATCAGACATTAGTGCATAGCACTAAAATAATTTGTCTAGGTTATTAGTATTTTTTCTCCTGATATATCAAGGCCAATTTTGTAGCAAACACACTTGGTATTTCCAGAAATAAATGGAAGCCCGGTATATGTAGATCAACATTAATCACCATGGTTACATTACTTTTGGAAGCAGCAGCACGTGTCATGTGAATACACTAAAAACACCTCTTAGAATATTTGCTTCTTTACTTTATAATGTTTTTCTAATCTGGCTTTTCATTTACTGTTAAAACTTTCCTATGTCAACGTCCTAGGTTATCAGAGTAAAAAGTTCCAAAAAAAAAATCCATGGCTAAATTTTTATAAATATATTCATTATTTAAAATTAAGTTTGAATTACAAAGGAAATAAAGTTTTAAAAACACACAAATTTTATTTTCAACCTCTTTTATTCTATGTTCTGTGCATTCTTACATATGTTCCTCTTCAGTTAAATACACAATTTCTAGGGGCGTCTGTGTAGTTCAGTACATTAAGCAATTAAGAGTCCGGCTCTTGATTTCAGCTCAGGTCATGATCTCATGGTTCATGGGATCAAGCCCCGTGTTGGACTCTGTGCTGATAGTACAGAGCCTGCTCAGGATTCTCTCTCTCCTCTCTTTCTGCCCCTCACCCATATGTGCTCATGTGTGTATGCTCTCTCTCTCTCTCTCAAAATAAATACATAAACATTTGAAATAATTTCTAATTGACATTTATAAAATTATATGTGAAGTGGAGAAGTCAAACATATTTCATAGTTATAAAAAATCATCTTAATGATTTTTTCATTTGATGTGTTACCGAATCTGATAAAATTTATATTTTCCCTTTAATAAATGCATATAGTTATAATATTTTGGATATGATTTCAATCTACTAACTTCCAGATCCTGTAAAAACATTTCATGCTCTCTTGTATTGGATTTCAAGGGTTCTTTATCCTTTACACAGAATCACACAAAAACATAAGGTTTCACTGGAATTAACAGTCTAATGTCTGCCCTGAACCTTCAAATAAGTTTTCTTTAGAATCGAATCTCACTAACAGCTTATTTGGAAATAGCTGGAATGAATATGAATTCCTTCTGTTTATTACCAGGCATCCATTCATTTATTCTTTCAAAGGGGTTTAACTCAGTCCTTGCTATGTTCTAGACAATCATGAAAAGTTTACAAGAAGTCAATTTGATATAACTCCAAGCCATTAATGGTGAGATAGAAGTCAGAGATATCATGATAAAAATTCCTAGGGCCTAATTCTCATAATCAAAGCCATCAGAAATCTAATGAGCAACTGATCACTACAAATATTATAGTGGACAAAATATAGATTGCAATAATTTTTGTTTCCAACAATAGTTAGCTATATACAGGATTTTAACTTAGAGCAGCTCACCAGTAAGAAAGATGATGTTAGTCACTTACATTTCATATTTTGTTTAGAGTCTAATTAAAGTTTGAAATTAAATAAGAATTTTAAGACTTATTCTTTATGAATAGGAGATATGTTTCTGCAAATATCTTATGAATGGAGGTAGTCAAGGTTCAGGTAACTGAATTATCAAAATCTTTGGCAGGATTTGTCAGCCAATTTCAATTCGTGTTAAATTTCTGTTCTTGACTTCTGCAGGCCTATATTTCCATTTTAGAAACAACCAGCTAATTTTTGGTAATTTACAATCACTTGATATAACAATTAGCAATGTGTATACTTGATCTAGTAAAATAAGCCAAATGCAGCAATCATTATTCAAGACAGCTTGTCAGGGATAGGGGTAACATCAAATCATATACACTAAATTCATTTTTTTTAAATGATATCATTATTTAAAAACTAGAAGATTAAATTCTTAGGTATATTTATGTTTTGTTTTTCATTACGGGAAAAAGCCATAATATTTTGAAACATAAATAATATTTACTTTTCAAAAAAATCTCAAATAATGTCAATACAAAAAAGAATATATTGAATATATTTCCTATTGAAACATCCATTTTGTTGATTGAGCCATAGTAACATATAACCATCTAATATTTTTGGCTTTTGATTATTTTAATTTAATAAATACTCTGATTTAAGGTAATTTCTGAAATGTGTTGTGCCTTAGTGCTTTCTAGTTTGAATCCTTTCAATGTTATTTACATTAGATTATTGATTAAATACTTTTACACATTTATTTCCTCTGTACATTTTCTATCTAGTATGAACTCTTTGAGGATCTTAACATGTATATTTTGGACAATGATTTTTCCATGTCAGTTATATCCAGAGAGGTTGTGGGGTTTGTTTTTGTTTGTTTTTGTTTTGAACTGCAAAAGACACCAAATAGCCAAGCAATCTTGAGAAAGAAGAAGGAAGTGGGAGGCATGGTTTCTGATTTTAAACTATACTACAAGGCTAAAAACTCAAAATAGTATGGTATTGGCATAAAAACAGACACATAGATCAACAGAACAGAATAGAGAGCCAGAAATTAACCCACCCATAGAGAGCCTAGAGATAAACCCACCCATATATGGCCAATTAATTTACAACAAAAGAGGGGAGAATATACAGTGGGGAAAGGACAGTCTCTTCAATAAATGGTATTGAGAAAACTGGACAGCCACATACAAAAGAATGAAATGGTATCACTATCTTACAAAATTCACAAACATTAACTCAAAATGAATTAAAGACTTGAACAAAAGACCCGAAACCATAAAACTCCTAAAAGTGAAACATAGGTGGTAAACTCTTGACTTGGCGTTGGCAATGATTTTTTTGGATTTGACACCAAAAGTAAAGAAGCAAAGGAAAAAAGTAAAACAATTGGGACTAGAAAACTAAAAAGCTTCTGTACAGCAAAGGAAACTACCAACACAATAAAAGACAACCTATGAAATGGGAGAAAATACTTGAAAGTCATATATCTGAAAAGAAATTAATATCCAATTTATATAAAGAATTCATACAACTCAATGACAAAAAAAAAATCCAATTGAAAATTGGCAGAGGATCTAAACATAATGTTTTTCCAAAGAGGACATACAAATGTCCAACAGGTACATAAAAAAGTGCTCACTATCACTAATCATCATGAAAATGCAAATGAAGAAAACACAATGAGATATCACCTCATGACTGTTAGAATGGCTATTATCAAAAAGACGAGAAAACTCTTTTTACCTTGGCCACAGCTGCTTCTTACTAGACATATCTCCAGAAGCAAGGGAAACAAAAGCGAAAATGAACTATTGGGACTTCACAAAGATTAGAAATTTCTGCACAGCAAAGATAATCAAAAAAACTAAAAGGCAACCTTTGGAATGGGAGAAGATATTTGCAAAGGACATATAAGATAAAGGACAAATATCCAAAATATCTAAAGAACTTCTCAAACTTAGACCCAAACAGCAAATAACCCAGTGAAGAAATGAGCAAAAGAAATGAACAGATATTTCTCAAAAGAAGACATACAAATGGCTAACAGGGACAGGAAAAAATGCTCCACATGACTCATAATCAGAGAAATACAAATCAAAACCACAATGAGCTACTGTGTCACACCTGTTCAAATGGTTAAAATTAACAACTCAGGAAACAATAGATGTGTGAAGATGTGGTTAGAGGGGAACCCTCTTACACTGTTGGTGAGAATACAAACTGGTCCAGCCACTCTGAAATGCAAACCTCCAGTATGGAGGTTCCTCACAAAGTTAAATAGAAAGTACTCTGTGACCCAGCAATTGCACTATTAGGAAGTTATTCAAAGGAAACAAAACCACTGATTCAAAGGGGCACATGCACTCTAATTTTTATAGAGCCAAATAATGGAAAGAGCTCAAATGTCCATCAATTGATGAATGGATAAAGATAAAAAACAAGGAAATCTGCCAATTGTGACAATATGTGTGGATGGACCTTGAGGGCATTATGCCAAATGAAATAAGTAGATATTGAAAGACAAACATGGTATGATCTCGCGTCTATGTGGACTCTAAAAACAAAAGCAAAAACAAAGAAACAAACAAACAAAAAACCCCAAAAGCAAACAAGCAATTGAACTCGTAGATACAGACAATACATTGGTGGTTTCCAGATGTGGGGAGGTAAAAGTGGGCAAAGTGGGTGGAGATAGTCAAAAGATACAAATTTCCAGTTTTAAAATAAAGAAGCCCTGGGATGTAATGTAGAGTATGGTGACTGTTGTTAATAATACTCTATTATATTTATAAAAGTTGCAAGAGAGTGAATTTTAAAAGTTCTCATCACAAGAAAATAATTTGCAAACATGTGTGGTGACAGATACCAATTAGACTTATTGTGATAATCATTTTACAACATATACATATATTGAATCAATGTTTGTATACCTGAAACTAATAAATATTATATGTCAATTATAGCTCAATAAAAATAGGAAATATCATTATTTTAGAAAATACCTTTTAAACATAAATAAGAGTCTAGAGATGAAACATATAATATATGAAATATAAAAGACACTGGATGGAATTTAAAAAATGAAAAATTACAGAGAAGGGAGTATGCAAACCTGAAGATAAATCAAAATCAAGAGGAAAAAAAAGTTTGAAAAGATTGAACTCAGGGACCTGTTAGATAATATAAAACAGTATAACATACATGTAGTTGGAGTTGCAAAAGGAGAAGAGAGAAATCAGAGCAGGGAAGAAAAGAATTTTTTGATGGTAGGACCAAATGCAATGGCACAATAGACAGAATGCAGAACTCTTGGTTACTTGCTTTGAACTAGAGAAGGCTGACAGAGAAGGCAGACTCAGCATATACACACATTATCACTACTGATTCCATGAATGTTAAAAGGATAATGAAGACATATATGAACAGTATGCGCACAAATTTGATAATTTTGGGAATACAATCAATTTCTCGAATACTTATATATGTGGATATACTTGGCTTAGTATATACTCATATATGTTTCTTTGATCTGTCAGCTTCCAAGGCCTAAAAACAACAAACATGATAGTAGCAATGAGTATAGTTGGCTACTAGATTTCCATTTCTAATACCATTCTTCAATGAAAGGAATCAGGACTCCTGGATGAATGGCTGGTTCTCAAAACGGAGCAGGAAAAATTCAGGGTAAGCTTGGAGCCCCTTGTTGTTCCAGAAAGTAAGGAAGTGCTAAGTAAACACTACACTACACACACACACACACACACACACACACACACACACAAAGTATATTACAGAGAAACTGAGAAGTTTCCCGATGGTCAAATATGGAAAAGTTCGAGCAAGACAAATAATGTAGTGTTGGGTTAAAATCCCAAGTATAACATAAATATCCAAGAGTCCATGTTGATATAAATAAATGACTGGGTAAATAAATAAAGGGGGAAAAGACAAATGTTTCATGAAGAAGAATCCCAAGTAATCTAAGATATTCTGTTCTCAAGGATTTGGCACATAACTCCCCATTCCCAAGTGTGACCTGTGCATCTTGATTTCTTTCCAAAGAGTACAGTATGGGAAGGGGAAAAGGAGTAACTACAATGAAGAAATCTGACAAATACTACTTTAGCCCGGTGACCAAGATTAACATCAACAGTTAATAAATCATGTTGATAGTATGTATCTTAGATGTGATATAATGAGAAAAGCGGTTTTCCTATGTGATCTTTCTTTTAGAAAACTATAAAATCAGTATGATTATAAGGAAAACATCAACTAAGGACAAAATACCTGCTCAAGTCTACTCAAAACTGTCAAGGTAATCAAGCAAGGAAAGCCCAAGAAAAATCCCATAGTAACAGGCTTTGAAAAAGACAAGACAACTAAATGTAAAGTCATATCCTGGATAGGATACCTGGAACAGAAAAAGGACATTAGGTTAAATACTAAGGATATTTGAATTAGGTACAGAATTCACTTAATAAAAATGTCTCAATATCGGTTCATTCATTGTAACAAATGTACCATACTAATGTAATATGGGGTGTAATAATAGGAGAAACTGGGCGTAGATACATGTATATATATATATTATTAAAGAAGGCATGAAAAATGTCACAAAATGAATATATTTATACATCACTTGAGAGAAGAATGAGAAATGTTTGGCTGCTACTGAAAGATTTTCTTTATATATAAAAGTTGTACAGCATTATTAATCATATATATGTTTTTGTCTTCAATGAAATTTTATTATTGGTATTTTGAATAATGTGTTAAAATATTTCCATGGGACTGTGAGATACGATATCTCATTGCTTCTGAAAGGCTCTAATACTTAATGAGAAGACTGACATTTGAATACCTAAATCTGGGTCAGTTTATTTATTGATTTAAAAGTAACATGCACACAGAAAAGTACACACTTGTTAACTGTATGTATGGTGACTGCAATCTGCATTCATATCAAGAAAAAGATTGTTACCAGCATTCCAGAAGCCTTTTTAACACTTTGAAGGAAGATGTCAGGGGTCATAGAAGTCTGCATGAAGAAAATAATGTTTGACTGGATCTTGAAGGAAAGGTGAATTTTAGCACCTGGATATGAAACACAGTAGCAGGGACATCATAGGAACAGATGATTAAATGAGCAATATCACCCATATGCATTTCATCTGCTAGACTCTTTAATACACAACGAATATGCATGCTTTCAAACTCAAAGTCATTTTTTGGCTAATTTCTTGAGGGCTTTGATATTTGTATTGTATTTTGTTTGGTAGACAGGGAAATTCTAAAATGTTTTAAGTTGGGAAGTGACCTCCTCTAGGATAATGCATCATAAAAATTGCAGTGTGGATTATCAAGCAACAAGATGCAGAAAAACCTAATGGAAGGCAATTACTCCTTAAAGTTCAGTCTCTGATGCCTCCTGATATGGCCACTAGTACCAATAACCTTGTCAATCTTGTATATCGTATTCTACAGAGTGTTACATGCCTTTGGGAGAATTTTATATATCTTCTCATCCTCTCTAAACAAATACATGCAACTCTTGAGAATGTGTCTACAGGTGCCCCTTCCATACCCCTGACTCACACAGCTCTAGATAAAAGTGGATGATAACTTTCTTTTATCAAGAGGATTTTCCTAGTAAATAATGCATATAGTACACATAAAATTATAGACATGAATCCGAGAGAACACAAGATATTCTTTAAAATTCTCTCATAGTGCAATAAGGGCTATTATGAAAAATATTACTTGAAAGAAATAGACAAACTACACAAGAGAAGCCAAGAGAAGCAAATACATATTTATACAGTTTCTTCTATGTGTTTTGCATGATTCTGCCATGGAGAATACTAAATTTTAAGACCTAGTCAGTCCTTGGGTAATTGATGAATGGAGAAGAGATCCAGTTATAGAAAACGACTATGCATCATGCATCATTTTCAAATGTTAGAATTGATTGTATAGAAGCGTAGAGGGGTAAAATATATCTGTGAGGCATCTGAGGAGTGGTATAGAATAGAGGTAAAGGAGCAGCATCCCAAAGTAGTGGAAAGGAACATGGAAAACATTTTAGGTTTAAAGAAAACATGGAGGAAAAAAGCATTTCCACAGAAAAAAGAGGATAATCATTGCATCCAAGAAAGTTATTACCCAACGTACACAAAGAAATTCGATAAAAAACTTCATCAGGACAAAATATGATATGATGCTGATTTTGTAGAATAGTATCCACAGTCCAAGGCTGTTTTTGGAGAGAAGTTCTGGTTGCTTTGCACTCATATTGGCTATACCTTTAGAAAAACAGCTCTAGGTATGGCCAACAGGAAGAAAACCATGGATTCCTTTTATAATCAACACACTGCCAAAAAATACATCAGGTGTTATTTGTTATATAACTCTTTTCTCATTTAGATGATTAAGTAACATGTAAGAGAGAGGAGCAGATGACATTGCTTCCTCTCATACCAAAATGTCTATTTAGTGGTTGTAGCTACTATAATCTTGGAATCACATAAATGGTACAAATCTTGTTATATCTTGCAGACTTGAGAGATTTTATTGATGTTAATAAGCTTAAGGCCTTATAAAAGCCATGCTATAAATTTCTTCCTGCTTAGCTCAATTGGATATTCTTGTGTAAGAAAGAATTTGGCTAGCCCTGTCCGTAGTTCCTGGGAGGTGGCATCCAGATCCTTGGAATTTCCTGAGTGACAGGAAATTATTAGAAGCTAGAGTATGAATGTAACTATGTGACTAATGATTCAATCAAGCATGCCTCTGTAATCAAACTCCAGTCAAAACTGAACACTGAAGCTTGGGTGAGCTTCCCTACTTAGCAATCCTCTGCATATGGTCACACATCAATATGCCAGGATGGTTACATATCCCCACTACACAGAGATAGGACAATGGAAGCCTTTACATTTGGAAACCTCCAAGACCTCTTCTTTTGGCTGGTTCTAATTGATATCCTTTTGCTATAGTAAAACTGTAATCATAAGCATAGTGTTTTTATGTCTCGTATAAGTTATCCTAGTGAATTAACAAACCAGAGAGGGTAGTGGAAACTCCCAAATTTGGGGCTAGTTGGTTTGAAGCAAGGAGAGTCCTAGGAACCCCCATCTGGTAGTTGATGTCTGAAGTGAGGGCAGTCCTCCTGTGAAGGACTATGAAGTTTGGCCTGACTCTGGTGGTTTTTGCCAAAAGTCATTACAAGTATTTTTAAAACAAAATTTATAAAAGATACTCACTTTTATCAACTAAAATTTTTAATTCCTTCCTTTTTCTCATCTTGCATCATTACAAAAAAGGATATTATCAATCTATCAATCAGCCACTATTTTTTTTTAATTTTTAATGTTTATTGTTTATTTTTTTGAGAGAGAGAAAGAGAAAGAGAGAGAGAGAGAGAGAGAGAGGTGGAGAGACTGAGTGAGAAGGAGACACAGAATCCAAAACAGGCTCCAGGCTCTGAACTGTCAGCACAAAGCCTGATTTGGGTCTCGAGCCCAAAACCCTGAAATCATGACCTGAGACAAAGTCAGACACAACCGACTAAGCCACACAGGCACCCTTGCCACTAATTCTTAGTACATGAGTATTTCTTGATTTCTTTCTTGTGGCTTATATAGAGTATCTTGAACAAATAAAATGACATTGAACAAATTTATTTTTAAGTGAAAGGCAAGCATCATGCATTTTAAGACACAGAGAACTCACTATTAGTACATAGCTCTGCTTAATAATTAAAGAAATAAAATAATAAAGACTCCAATATTAGCTCATCTTGCATAATTTTGAGGAAAACACATCAACCATATCAGCTTTGACTCAGATACCACATTTTATTCAGAGAATCTAGAAAATGGTCCCAAGTCTAATTAAAACCACAGAATCAATATAAGCATTTAAGAACTCTATCTCCAAAGCTGAATCCAAAGGCTAGAGTTAAGTTCAATAAGTTAACTGACTTGTATTTCAGCTGTGATTCTCAGTATTAAAATAGTGTTGAATACACTGTAACCAGCAATCATGCTTCCTCCTTCCATCCACCTTCACACTCCAGTGACCAGAATGCCTTGATAATTTGCAAATTGATAGACACTTTCTTAGACTGTTGTTATTTTCTGATGACACAAAAGTGCTTCCCTGGCCAAAAATAGAATTAAACAAACTACACGAGCAACATAAAGACATGCAATTCAACGTTTCTGTGTAAAATAATACAGATCAATTCAATCTTTTTTTTCTATAAATGTTATGAAATTAAAACTGCTAAGAAAAAAGTAATTGGAACACTAAGAACTTAAACTGTGCATAATTTAATTGAACTCTTTTAGAAATTATTGAGCAGAAGTTCAAGAAATGAGTCATTTAAAATATGCACTGAAAACAATGCAAAACAGTAAAATGGCATTAGGTCCAGCTGAGGTAGAGTTATTCAGAACATCTTGTGAAATCTTACTCATCACTTTCAGATTAAATTTAGATTTGAAAAACACTTAAAGAACAAGCTATATTTAGAGATATAGTAATAGCCACAAAACCTGGAAGTAAATAAGCTTATTTAGCATTTATGTATATAGGAAGTAAAAGGTATTTTATTACAAGTAGAGGAAAGTTTGCTAGTCTAGAAAGAACTAGACTTTTAAGTCAGTAAAATAAGAAGAGAAAAACCTTGCAAAATTTAATGTCCACTAAGTGATTTGAGAATCAGCTTTCTCTTGCCAAATATAATCGTATTACTTTAGTTAGAGGTCTGCGGCATTTTTAAATATAATGAAAGGTGACTATTGAGATAACCATTAAAAATAGGAAGATATATTTTGACTTGGGAAGACAAGCAAAACTTTGCATACATTTTATAATCTACCTTTCAACTAATTTCTTGCCTCCCTCCCACATAAATCCTAGTCCTCAGGAAGACAATCCCCTTAAATATGCCATGTGTTGTCAAGCTTCATGCTCTTGCTAATCGAGTGGTCTCACCTCGATGAAGTTCAATTCCTTCTTGGAACTTGATAAAGGATGTCTTAGAGTTGGATAGGGGGCTGAACCTAAATGAACGGATCCCTGTGGCTGAGTTCCACTCTCATTATTACAGTCTTGCCTACAGAAGCTCAAACTATCACCAGAGAACTCTGTCTACAGCTAATGGATCCAGGAAAGTAAGGGCACAGCAGTAGGAAATGGTGATACAATCTTTAGAATAGAAGGAGAATTTAAAAGTATAAACTTAGGAAGATATCAGACATGATTTAAAGTTATCACACACAAAAATGTTTATGGTAATTATGCTCATTGAAATGTGAGCCATTTCTGCTATCCTAAGAAGAATAAAGTGCTTGAAGTCTGAGTCATTTCAACATTTACCAATTTTAGTTTCTAATTGTACAAGGAAATATAAAATGACTTCATACATTTTTATTCATGTGTTAAAAATCTTATTTAATTCAATTTAATAGGGAAAATAGGTAGATGAAACAATCAGTTCAAAGGAGAAGTCAGGAAGCACAGGTTTGTATGTAGTACAGATGGTTGAAATTATGTATAGATAGACATAAAACTGGATTTCTTCATGCAAGAAGGAGAAGTAAATTCAATGTCCCTCAAATAATTGATTTGCATGTCTAGAGATGAGAATTATTTTGCTTTGCTGTAAGTTTCCTGCACCATAAAGATTTATAAAATAGCCCACCAGTATAGAAAGGATAGAGTCACCTATAAGAGTATGTTCTAAACAATGCAGTTTTCCAATAAAGATATCTAGTGTTTTAGTGGGTCTTTTTTTTTTTTTTTGCTTATTTCAATTTTCATTGCAATGTCCCTTTTGTAATTAAAAATATTTCAATGGAAGATTAATTATGATCACAAATTAAAGCTAGTTTCATTAGATTTGGCCTCATTATTTACATAGGTGCAGCCAGGATGTTTATATACTAGATGTGTCTTCTTTTTTTTTTTTCTTTTTTTTAATTTTTTAATATATGAAATTTACTGTCAAATTGGTTTCCATACAACACCCAGTGCTCATCCCAAAAGGTGCCCTCCTCAATACCCATCACCCACCCTGCCCTCCCTTCCACCCTGCCCTCCCTCTCACCCCCCATCAACCCTCAGTTTGTTCTCAGTTTTTAACAGTCTCTAATGCTTTGGCTCTCTCCCACTCTAACCTCTTTTTTTTTTTTTTTTTTTCCTTCCCCTCCCCCATGGGTTTCTGTTATGTTTCTCAGGATCCACATAAGAGTGAAACCATATGGTATCTGTCTTTCTCTGTATGGCTTATTTCACTTAGCATCACACTCTCCAGTTCCATCCATGTTGCTACAAAAGGCCACATTTCATTTTTTCTCATTGCCACGTAGTATTCCATTGTGTATATAAACCACAATTTCTTTATCCATTCATCAGTTGATGGACATTTAGGCTCTTTCCATAATTTGGCTATTGTTGAGAGTGCCGCTATAAACATTGGGGTACAGGTGCCCCTATGCATCAGTACTCCTGTATCCCTTGGATAAATTCCTAGCAGTGCTATTGCTGGGTCATAGGGTAGGTCTATTTTTAATTTTCTGAGGAACCTCCACACTGCTTTCCAGAGCGGCTGCACCAATTTGCATTCCCACCAACAGTGCAAGAGGGTTCCTGTTTCTCCACATCCTCTCCAGCATCTATAGTCTCCTGATTTCTTCATTTTGGCCACTCTGACTGGCGTGAGGTGGTATCTGAGTGTGGTTTTGATTTGTATTTCCCTGATAAGGAGCGACGTTGAACATCTTTTCATGTGCCTGTTGGCCATCCGGATGTCTTCTTTAGAGAAGTGTCTATTCATGTTTTCTGCCCATTTCTTCACTGGGTTATTTGTTTTTCTGGTGTGGAGTTTGATGAGCTCTTTATAGATTTTGGATACTAGCCCTTTGTCCGATGTGTCATTTGCAAATATCTTTTCCCATTCCGTTGGTTGCCTTTTAGTTTTGTTGGTTGTTTCCTTTGCTGTGCAGAAGCTTTTTATCTTCATAAGGTCCCAGTAATTCACTTTTGCTTTTAATTCCCTTGCCTTTGGGGATGTGCCGAGTAAGAGATTGCTACGGCTGAGGTCAGAGAGGTCTTTTCCTGCTTTCTCCTCTAAGGTTTTGATGGTTTCCTGTCTCACATTCAGGTCCTTTATCCATTTTGAGTTTATTTTTGTGAATGGTGTGAGAAAGTGGTCTAGTTTCAGCCTTCTGCATGTTGCTGTCCAGTTCTCCCAGCACCATTTGTTAAAGAGACTGTCTTTTTTCCATTGGATGTTCTTTCCTGCTTTGTCAAAGATGAGTTGGCCATACGTTTGTGGGTCTAGTTCTGGGGTTTCTATTCTATTCCATTGGTCTATGTGTCTGTTTTTATGCCAATACCATGCTGTCTTGATGATGACAGCTTTGTAGTAGAGGCTAAAGTCTGGGATTGTGATGCCTCCTGCTTTGGTCTTCTTCTTCAAAATTACTTTGGCTATTCGGGGCCTTTTGTGGTTCCATACGAATTTTAGGATTGCTTGTTCTAGTTTCGAGAAGAATGCTGGTGCAATTTTGATTGGGATTGCATTGAATGTGTAGATAGCTTTGGGTAGTATTGACATTTTGACAATATTTATTCTTCCAATCCATGAGCAGGGAATGTCTTTCCATTTCTTTATATCTTCTTCAATTACCTGCATAAGCTTTCTATAGTTTTCAGCATACAGATCTTTTACATCTTTGGTTAGATTTATTCCTAGGTATTTTATGCTTCTTGGTGCAATTGTGAATGGGATCAGTTTCTTCATTTGTCTTTCTGTTGCTTCATTGTTAGTGTATAAGAATGCAACTGATTTCTGCACGTTGATGTTGTATCCTGCAACTTTGCTGAATTCATGTATCAGTTCTAGCAGACTTTTGGTGGAGTCTATCGGATTTTCCATGTATAATATCATGTCATCTGCAAAAAGCGAAAGCTTGACTTCATCTTTGCCAATTTTGATGCCTTTGATTTCCTTTTGTTGTCTGATTGCTGATGCTAGAACTTCCAGCACTATATTAAACAGCAGCGGTGACAGTGGGCATCCCTGTCGTGTTCCTGATCTCAGGGAAAAAGCTCTCAGTTTTTCCCCGTTGAGGATGATGTTAGCTGTGGGCTTTTCATAAATGGCCTTTATGATCTTTAAGTATGTTCCTTCTATCCCGACTTTCTCAAGGGTTTTTATTAAGAAAGGGTGCTGGATTTTGTCAAAGGCCTTTTCTGCATCGATTGACAGGATCATATGGTTCTTCTCTTTTTTTTTGTTAATGTGATGTATCACGTTGATCGATTTGCGAATGTTGAACCAGCCCTGCATCCCAGGAATGAATCCCACTTGATCATGGTGAATAATTCTTTTTATATGCTGTTGAATTCGATTTGCTAGTATCTTATTAAGAATTTTTGCATCCATATTCATCAGGGATATTGGCCTGTAGTTCTCTTTTTTTACTGGGTCTCTGTCTGGCTTAGGAATCAAAGTAATACTGGCTTCATAGAATGAGTCTGGAAGTTTTCCTTCCCTTTCTATTTCTTGGAAGAGCTTGAGAAGGATAGGTATTATCTCTGCTTTAAATGTCTGGTAGAACTCCCCTGGGAAGCCATCTGGTCCTGGACTCTTATTTGTTGGGAGATTTTTGATAACCGATTCAATTTCTTCGCTGGTTATGGGTCTGTTCAAGCTTTCTATTTCCTCCTGATTGAGTTTTGGAAGAGTGTGGGTGTTTAGAAATTTGTCCATTTCTTCCAGGTTGTCCAATTTGCTGGCATATAATTTTTCATAGTATTCCCTGATAATTGTTTGTATCTCTGAGGGATTGGTTGTAATCATTCCATTTTCATTCATGATTTTATCTATTTGGGTCATCTCCCTTTTCTTTTTGAGAAGCCTGGCTAGAGGTTTGTCAATTTTGTTTATTTTTTCAAAAAACCAACTCTTGGTTTCGTTGATCTGCTCTACCGTTTTTTTAGATTCTATATTGTTTATTTCTGCTCTGATCTTTATTATTTCTCTTCTTCTGCTGGGTTTAGGCTGCCTTTGCTGTTCTGCTTCTATTTCCTTTAGGTGTGCTGTTAGATTTTGTATTTGGGATTTTTCTTGTTTCTTGAGATAGGCCTGGATTGCAATGTATTTTCCTCTCAGGACTGCCTTCGCTGCATCCCAAAGCGTTTGGATTGTTGTATTTTCATTTTCGTTTGTTTCCATATATGTTTTAATTTCTTCTCTAATTGCCTGGTTGACCCACTCATTCGTTAGTAGGGTGTTCTTTAACCTCCATGCTTTTGGAGGTTTTCCAGACTTTTTCCTGTGGTTGATTTCAAGCTTCATAGCATTGTGGTCTGAAAGTATGCATGGTATAATTTCAATTCTTGTAAACTTATGAAGGGCTGTTTTGTGACCCAGTATATGATCTATCTTGGAGAATGTTCCATGTGCACTCGAGAAGAAAGTATATTCTGTTGCTTTGGGGTGCAGAGTTCTAAATATATCTGTCAAGTCCATCTGATCCAATGTATCATTCAGGGCCCTTGTTTCTTTATTGACTGTGTGTCTAGATGATCTATCCATTTCTGTAAGTGGGGTGTTAAAATCCCCTGCAATGACCACATTCTTATCAATAAGGTTGCTTATGTTTATGAGTAATTGTTTTATATATCTGGGGGCTCGGGTATTTGGCGCATAGACATTTATAATAGTTAGCTCTTCCTGGTGGATAGACCCTGTGATTATTATATAATGCCCTTCTTCATCTCTTGTTACAGCCTTTAATTTAAAGTCTAGTTTGTCTGATATAAGTATGGCTACTCCAGCTTTCTTTTGGCTTCCAGTGGCATGATAAATAGTTCTCCATCCCCTCACTCTCAATCTAAAGGTGTCCTCAGATCTAAAATGAGTCTCTTGTAGACAGCAAATAGATGGGTCTTGTTTTTTTATCCATTCTGATACCCTATGTCTTTTGGTTGGCGCATTTAATCCATTTACATTCAGTGTTATTATAGAAAGATATGGGTTTAGAGTCATTGTGATGTCTGTATGTTTTATGCTTGTAGTGATGTCTCTGGTACTTTGTCTCACAGGATCCCCCTTAGGATCTCTTGTAGGGCTGGTTTCGTGGTGACAAATTCCTTCAGTTTTTGTTTGTTTGGGAAGACCTTTATCTCTCCTTCTATTCTAAATGACAGACTTGCTGGATAAAGGATTCTCGGCTGCATATTTTTTCTGTTTAGCACACTGTAGATATCGTGCCAAGCCTTTCTGGCCTGCCAAGTTTCAAAGGAGAGATCAGTCACGAGTCTTATAGGTCTCCCTTTATATGTGAGGGCACGTTTATCCCTTGCTGCTTTCAGAATTCTCTCTTTATCCTTGTATTTTGCCAGTTTCACTATGATATGTCGTGCAGAAGATCGATTCAAGTTACGTCTGAAGGGAGTTCTCTGTGCCTCTTGGATTTCAATGCCTTTTTCCTTCCCCAGTTCAGGGAAGTTCTCAGCTATAATTTGTTCAAGTACCCCTTCAGCACCCTTCCCTCTCTCTTCCTCCTCTGGGATACCAATTATGCGTATATTATTTTTTTTTTAGTGTATCACTTAGTTCTCTAATTTTCCCCTCATACTCCTGGATTTTTTTATCTCTCTTTCTTTCAGCTTCCTCTTTCTCCATAACTTTATCTTCTAGTTCACCTATTCTCTCCTCTGCCTCTTCAAGCCGAGCCATCGTGGATTCCATTTTGTTTTGCAATTCGTTTAAAGCGTTTTTCAACTCCTCGTGACTGTTCCTTAGTCCCTCGATCTTTGTGGCAAGAGATTCTCTGCTGTCCTGTATACTGTTTTCAAGCCCAGCGATTAATTTTATGACTATTATTCTAAATTCACTTTCTGTTATATTATTTAAATCCTTTTTGATCAGTTCATTAGCTGTTGTTATTTCCTGGAGATTCTTCTGAGGGGAATTCTTCCGTTTGGTCATTTTGGAGAGTCCCTGGCGTGGTGAGGACCTGCAGTGCACTTCCCCTGTGCTGTGGTGTATAACTGGAGTTAGTGGGCGGGGCCGCAGTCCGACCCGATGTCTGCCCCCAGCCCACCGCTGGGGCCACAGTCAGACTGGTGTGTGCCTTCTCTTCCCCTCTCCTAGGGGCGGGATTCACTGTGGGGTGGCGTGTCCCGTCTGGGCTACTTGCACACTGCCAGGCTTGTGTTGCTGGGGATCTGGCGTATTAGCTGGGGTGGGTAGGCAAGGTGCACGGGGGCTGGAGGGGCAGGCTTAGCTCGCTTCTCCTTAGGTGATCCACTTCAGGAGGGGCCCTGTGGCAGCGGGAGGGAGTCAGATCCGCTGCCGGAGGTTTGGCTCCGCAGAAGCACAGAGTTGGGTGTTTGCGCGGAGCGAGCAAGTTCCCTGGCAGGAACTGGTTCCCTTTGGGATTTTGGCTGGGGGATGGGCGGGGGAGATGGCGCTGGCGAGCGCCTTTGTTCCCCACCAAACTGAGCTCTGTCGTCCGGGGGCTCAGCAGCTCTCCCTCCCTTTGTCCTCCAGCCTTCCCGCTTTCCGAGCAGAGCTGTTAACTTATGACCTCCCAGACGCTAAGTCGCGCTTGCTGTCGGAACACAGTCTGTCCGGCCCCTCCGCTTTTGCCAGCCCGACTCGGGGGCTCTGCTTGGCCGGCGAGCCGCCCCTCCGCCCCGGCTCCCTCCCGCCAGTCCGTGGAGCGCGCACCGCCTCGCCGCCCTTCCTACCCTCTTCCGTGGGCCTCTGGTCTGCGCTTGACTCCTGAGACTCCCTTCTGCTAATCCTCTGGCGGTTTTCTGGGTTCTTTAGGCAGGTGTAGGTGGAATCTAAGTGATCGGCAGGACGCGCGGTGAGCCCCGCGTCCTCCTACACCGCCATCTTCCGGATCCCTAGATGTGTCTTCTTAAACTTGCTTTGCTAGAGGTTTTTAATAAGGAAACAGACTGGACTTAGAAAAGCTCCCCTTATTTACTCTCTTCATTCTAAGAAGACAAATCCAAAAAACTCTGTCTACCATATTTTCACCTGTGATACCTATAACTTTAGGAGCATTCTTTTCTTTTCAGAGTCCCTAAAATACTCAGGTATCTTGCCAGGTAGAATGTGACCTTTCTCAACACTTATAAAGCTAGGACTTTGCAAGCCATGCTAGTTTTTCTGAGAGGGGTTTATGAGTATATAAGTATTGGCTCCAAATGGAAGACCTTAGTCCCTTAGTTTTTCCTGATTAAATGGGCACCATTCTCAAATGTGATATTACAGTTAAAGCCTTGGTTGCATAACCTACTTTTTCCATTATATTCTGATCAAAAGGACAAACTCTTATTGAATCTATGCAAATAAATATATTGCATATAAAGGGACCCAAGGAGAGTTTCTGATTTGGGAAATGGGTGGTCAGTTAGAATAAGGTATCATTTAAAGATGTTTCATTTCATTTAAAAAACTGAGTCTACTAAGTGTTTATGATTTCCTGATAGCTCAGGAAGCATGAGGAACATGCTTGGAAACACATTTGGAAAATAAAACATTAAAGTAACATCAACAATATACCAAACAAGTTAATATAATCATCCTTTATCAGTCCAATCAATGAAGTTGTCTGCTTCTTGAATAAAAACTTCTGGGAAATCCTTCATGTGTCCACTGGAACAGGCTGAAGATTTTCTAAATGATACCATCAGTGTGGCCTATCCTAAGAGTTATTCTTTGAAGTGCAATATCTTGAAATATTGGGTACAGTCCTTTTTCACAGGGCCCTATTTGTCCTGTGGAAGACAGTCTTCTTTGTTGAAGACAAATCCTGGCTTATAGCTGATCGCAGAATTTTTATGGAAGCATGAGAGGAGAGCAAATCCTATCTGTAGGCGACAGAGGTTTAAGATGTTGTGATGAATTTACCTCTAGTTATTTCCAAATGTAAAAGTTCTGATGAGAGTGATGACAAGACTAGTGTTACTGACAAAAAGATGTGACAGTGTCTATGGCATATGAAATAGGCTGAAGCCATTTCAGAAAACATTTCAGAAAAGAAATATCTAATTATATTTCAAAGAACACAGAGAGTACTTAATCTCATTTCAAAGAACACAGAGAGTATGTAATCTGATTTATGAAAATGGAATAACATAATTTTTAGAGAGGAAAAAGTTGATGTATAACATGCAATAATCCTGACACATTACATAAACATCTATAAGTTATACTAAATTACATTATAAGTACACACCAAGAATATAATTAGAATATTAAGGAAAGAGAGTCAATAACACTGAAGTAAGGCCTAGATATTTATGTTTTTATAAAACTCCATGGTTAAGTGTAATGTGCAGTCTATAATTGAAAACCACTAGCATAGAAGATGCTAGAATCAAATTTTAAAAGTAAGGCTAGTAAACATTTTGACTAACTGAAATTTTGACTTACAATACTATGCCATGGTTGCCTATTATTAGCACCAGCTCTGAAAAATATAGGAAAATTTTATTTTTATAATTTTTAAAGTTTATTTAGAGAGAAAGAGAGACACAGAGAGAGAGAGAGAATGAGCAGGGGAGGGGAAGACAGAGGGGGAGAGAGAGAATGCCAAGCAGGCTCCACACTGCCCGTACAGAGCCTGATGTAGAGCTCGAACTCAAAAACCATGAGATCATGGACTGAGCCAAAATCAAGAGTCAGACACTTAACAGACTGAGCCATCCAGGCACACCAAATACAGAAAAATTTTAATTTTTTTTTAACCTTTATTTATTTTTGAGACAGAGAGAGACAGAGCATGAACAGGGGAGGAGCAGAGAGAGAGGGAGACACAGAATCCGAAACAGGCTCCAGGCTCTGAGCTGTCAGCACAGAGCCCGACGCGGGGCTTGAACTCACGGACCGTGAGATCATGACCTGAGCGGAAGTCGGACGCTCAACCGACCAAGCCACCCAGGCGCCCCCAAATACAGAAAAATTTTAATGAGTGTTCATGGTAACTATATCAGTGTTTTCTCTGAGTTTAAAAGATATAAGAAGGGAGGACATTGACAAATCTCTAGGGACTCTTATAAAGCATACCAGTTTAAATTGCTATCAATAACATTTTCCCTATACATACAGCTCTAACCTAAGGAAAGTTAAATACATCTTCTGATCATCTTTTCCATTCAAGTTCATCAGTAGAAACATATCAAATAGGTGTATTTCTAGCATCCCTCTCTTTATACTGTGAAAGAGCAAAGCTCTGTGATTTTATTCCAGGGGACCATGGACATTATCTCAAAATTGATCTTTGGTACAAAAAAATTATTTCTTTTTTATTTCATTTCATTTCATTTCATTTCATTTCATTTCATTTCATTATTTAATTTCATTTCCTGTCCTTTGTTCTATTGTCAGGATCTAATCTGGAAAAGCAAAAAAAAAAAAAAATTATCAGAGGAGATTTGGACACTTGATTAAAATAGAACCATGAGTATTTGAGAAACAATACATGCTTACTTATTTTATTAATGTGATCATAAAATATTTGATAGTAAACATACAAAGTAACATATTCATAAAAAAATTAGCTCTTTCTTGACTGAGATATTGTTGTTTCTTTAAACTATCAAGGTCATTAAGTGAACGCAAAGAATAGGCAATTACTATGGTAAAACATAGAATCTAGGCAGATCACACAGAAAAAACGATTATTCACTCATATTGAAAAGGCAATAAGCAACGAATCACGGAAACAGCCCACTAAGATTTTAATACATTCCATGACTTTTTAGACTTGAATATTATAAATAAGTAAATAAAATTCATTTTCAAATGCAAATAAAAAAATAAAATTGATATTTTTTGCTTTGTTCTTTATGATAGTCATTCATACTGAAGACTTACTTTTTAAAAATTTTTTTTAATGTTTTATTTATTTTTGAGACAGAGAGAGACAGAGATGAACGGGGGAGAGTCAGAGAGAGAGGGAGACACAGAATCTGAAGCAGGCTCCAGGCTCTGAGCTGTCAGCACAGAGCCCAATGCGGGCTCAAACTCACAGACCGTGAGATAATGACCAGAGCCAAAGTCGGACGCTTAACCAACTGAGCCACCCAGGCGCCCCTGAAGACTTACTTTAAAATACATCTCAGAGGCCTGTGAATTTATACTGATTCCATAATACCAAAGATTATTAATATACGATGCATTTATTGCTGCTATATTCATGTGAACCGATCAAAAATTTTAACATTCTATTTTAGTTTCAACATATAAATAATGTTTGTTTTTCCCACAAAGACAAAAAACTGGGGGACTACATTGTCAAAATTTTTGAGAATATACAGGGATCTGGAGAAAAATGTGTGTGTGCACAGGTGCACACACACACACTCACACACACACACACACACTTCTTTTTAAAGTAGAAAGCGAGCATATGCAATTTTACTTATTTGTTTATTTATTTATTTATTTATTTATTTATTTATTTATTTATTTTTATTTCTATACCGCTATTGCTACCAAGTTTAGACTCAACCACTTACATTGATTACAGCTTTTAACAATGTAATTCACTATCAGTGGGGTGGCTGACTTCCTCTGATTTGTCTGGGTTTTACCACTGAAAGTCCCACATCCAAGACAAGAATTCTCTCAGTCACAGGCAAATTGGGAGGACAGAGGAGGAACTGAAAACCATCTGTCATACAGCACCAGCATGTTAGCAGACTCACAGAACTATTAATACAACTTTCTATACCTACAAACTTCTCAAAATGACAAAATGAACACGTTCATGAACATAATTCAAAGATCTAGCCTCTTTGTAGTATGCAAAAATAAGATGCAAAATCATGTAACTTCAGAAATAGGCTTGGTGATCAATGTTCCCATATTCTTTATTACTTAAAAATATCCCTAACGTCCAATGATTATCTATTAACTGAAGATCAGTCCAACGTTTCAAGTTATCTAAAGATGAAAATTGTCTTCAAGCTGACCTATTACAAAATATAATTATTGCTGATACTGAAAAAAAACCCTGTCAAAATGTTTATTCAATTTAGTTAAAAATCAATTTGCTTTTTTTGTAATATTAAAAATTAATAGGATGAATGTTACCTTATGTGACCACTAAACTTGTATGTGTTTAAGAAAAGCATACCCGAATAGATTTGTATTACACCTGAAAAATCAGATGAGGTATAGCTGGGGTTTTTTAGCTGTTTCTGTTAAACTAAAATTAAATTAGCCTTGTTTGCCAAAGTTTAATCTAATTTATGTGAACCTAGATTCATAATTTATTTCTAAATTAGTACTTATAAAAGTTAAAGTATATTTAAAGCACACTTATGTTTTAGAAATTAAATTTCCTTATATTTCTGGGAATTTTAGGATTATTTAATTTACATAAACAATTATTTTCCTAAGTCATTCCAAACAAACTCTTTTTAATTTAACAGACTTTGTCATCTATGTTATTAATAACCTCTGGAAGAACAAAAACATTACACATTCATTTAATTAAACATAAATGCCTTTCTGAATTACTGACACACAGACTAACAAACACAGAGAGGTTTTAGAGCTTCAATTCCATAATTTCCATCATGGGTCAAATGTGAATAAAAATATTTCTTTTACCAGATATCAAAGAGCTCACCTCCAGCCCAGTGGCCATAGGATTCTCAATTGATTTAAGTTTAAGTGGATAAATAAACAAACAAAAAAGACTAAAAGCAGACATTTCATTGCCTTTCATCCAACAGAGAATAGATGTCTATGAATCTTTATTACATTTAACAAATACTCGGAGTATGAAATCAGATTCCAATCATTGCTGCCACCAATGTGAATAACTTAAAAAATTAATTAACAGAAACAAAACCCCAAACTAAAGCAAAATCAAAGCACATTATAGAAAGGAAAATTTTTAATTAGAAAACAAACAAACAAAAACAGGTTCTATCACCACTTCGGATTCACCATGTGGCCAAGAAGTGACAGAACTTGTCTTCAACTGCTCACATGCAGTGAGTCTGCCCATGTCTCATGGTTGAATTCTTTCAGTATCTTGGTGGAAGACCTCCCAAATAGGTAATAGATATATTTTCTAGTTTTATGAAAATATAATCAACATACAACATTGTATAAATGTAAGGCATACAACATAATGATTTGACACGTGTATATATGGTGAAATGATTACCACAATAAGTTTACTAACATACATTACCTCACATTTAAAAGTAAAATACGGGGGCGCCTGGGTGGCTCAGTCAGTTGAGCGACCGACTCCGCTCAGGTCATGATCTCGCGGTCCGTGAGTTCGAGCCCCGCGTGGGGCTCTGTGCTGACAGCCCAGAGCCTGAAGCCTGCTTTGGATTCCAGGTCTCCCTCTCTCCTTGCCCCTCCCCCCCAAAAAATAAATAAAGATTAAAAAAAATTTTTTTAAAGTAAAATATGATTCTTATACAGATAAAACATGAACACCTGTAAAAGATTTAACTTCTTATTAAGGAGAAAACTTGGCAGATATCACAACCAATGCCACAATATTTGAGTTTAAATGTGTTGTATATTAAAATATATCACATAATGTGCTTATAATGATATTTTGTAGTTAACGACATTTATAAATTACTGTTTCTCTATTTTTCAAATTTAAATTTAATTCAGTTTTATATTTTACTCCCGAAGAGATGTTTGATCTTGTTGTGTGTATCTTTCAGTTTGGGACAATTTTATCTATGTCCTATATTCTTTTATTATCAGTGACTTCAATATTCCTGTTCGTGACCCACTTGAAGTTGAATTTAAAGTTATCAAACTCTTATCAACAAAACTAAAAGGCAACCGACGGAATGGGAAAAGATATTTGCAAATGACATATCAGATAAAGGGCTAGTATTCAAAATCTATAAAGAACTCACCAAACTCCACACCCGAAAAACAATCCAGTGAAGAAATGGACAAAAGATATGAATAGACAATTATCTAAAGAAGATATCCAGATGGCCAACAGACACATGAAAAGATGCTCAATATCACTCCTTATCAGGGAGATACAAACCAAAACCACACTGAGATACCACCTCACACTGGTCAGAGCAGCTAAAATGAACAAATCAGGAGACTATAGATGCTGGCAAGGATGTGGATAAAGGGGAACCTTCTTGCACTGTTGGTGGGAATGCAAACTGGTGCAGCCAGTCTGGAAAACAGTGTGGAGGTTCCTCAAAAAATTAAAAATAGATCTACCCTATGACCCAGTAATAGCACTGCTAGGAATTTACCCAAGGGATACAGGAATGCTGATGCATAGGGACACTTGTACCCCAAGGTTTATAGCAACACTTTCAACAAAAGCCAAATTATGGAAAGAGCCTAAATGTCCATCAACTGACGAATGGATAAAGAAGATGTGGTTTATATATATAATGGACTACTACTTGACAATGAGAAAGAATGAACCTGGCCATTTGTAGCAATGTGGATGGAACTGGAGGGCATTATGCTAAGTGAAATAAGTCAGACAGAGAAAGACAGACAGATACCATATGTTTTCACTCATATGTGGATCCTGAGAAACACAACAGAAGACCTTGGGGGGAGGCGAAGGGGAAAAAAGTTACAGAGAGGGAGGGAGGCAAACCATAAGAGGCTCTTAAATACTGAGAACAAACTGAGGTTTGATGAGGGGTGGGAGAGAGGGGAAAGTGGGTGATTGGCATTGAGGAGGGCACCTGTTGGGATGACCATCGGATGTTGTTTGGAAACCAATTTGACAACACATTGTATTTAATATAAATAATGTTATCAAACTCTTTAATCCAGAAGACATCTATTTCCATTCCTCTTTGGGTACTTGTAAATATGAACAAAACCTGGACCTGGCCATTAAGCAGAACTGCTGAATTGACAAGATTTCACATTTTAGTTTCCTCACATTGGACCTAATCTTCCTACTCTATATGATGATTGAAACTCATAGAATGAAATCTGGTACATATTTCCAAATTCAGCCTAGTTAACTGAGATACTTCTGCATACAACCTCATATACTCCTTTGCCCATGTGGGTTAAAATCAAACCTGGAAGGTGACTTTTTTTCTCTTAGAACCATGCCACTAATCTCAGTTCTATCATTACCAGTAATGGTCATAGAGCCACACAAAGATAGACTACAAGGAAAGACAGCAAGGAGAAGAGAATATTTTTTAAAGAATACCCATATCTAACTTGGCTTAAGACTATTTGACTTGAACACTAGATACTGGAAAACTGCCAAAGGATGAATTAATGGAGTCACTTACTGTCTCAGTTCCTGGAAAGCATATCACAGAATCCACTGCACCTTTACTAATGGCTATAGTTATCTACCTGTTATTATTTCTCAATTTCACCTTGTTTAACCCAATAAATAGAAAACAAGTTGGAAACATTGAAATAGTATTCATTTCAACACACATTTGTTAATAGATATTTCTATGTAAACACATTTTATTAAAACATTTTATCATATATTTACAAAATATAGCCCCTTTTGCTTATGAAAAATGCCCACCATATAAGTAAATTGGAAAAGCCAATCTTGCTGTCCAACCAACCTCATTTAGTTAGGAAAACTCCAATTTAAGTAGGTATACTAATTTTTAACTTAAATAGGTACACTAATTTTTTTTAAGAAATTTTATAAAATGCATTGAAAACAAAAGTGTTTTATGACATATTGTTGAAAGCATTCAAGCCATGATGAATATGTTTTAACAATTAAATCGAGCTATATAATTTGTCATCTAAATCCGAACAATCCGAATGAATTAATATTCATTATTTTGTGAAAAATATTAAAAATAATAAAACAAAATTGAAAGCAGAAATGAAGCTGAAAGAAAAATGCAAAATTACTGTATTGGATAAATATAATGAAAAAATACATTAGTTCTTCTTTTTTAAGTTTTAATTTAAAATCCCAGTTAGAGGGCGCCTGGGTGGTTCAATTGGTTAAATGTCCAATTTTGGCTCACATCATGATCTCAGGGGTCCTAAGTTTGAGCCCAGTGTCGGGCTCTGTGCTGACAGCTTGAAGCCTGGAGCCTACTTCAGTTTCGGTGTCTCCCTCTCTCTCTCTGCCCCTCCCCTGCTCACAGTCTGTTTCTCTCTTTCTCTCTCAAAAATAAATAAACATTAAAAAAAATTAAATCCCAGTTAGGTAACATACAACGTAGCATTAGTTTCAGGTGTACAATTTAGTGATTCAACACTACCATATAACACCCAGTGATCATCACAGCAAGTGCCCTCCTTAATCCCAATCAATTATTTAACATAACCCCCCCCACCCACCTCCCACTCTAGTACCCATCAGCTTGTTCTTTATAGTTACGTGTATGTCTCCTGGTTTACCTCTCTCTCTTTTTTCCCCTATGCTCCTTTGTTTGTTTCTTAAATTCTACATATGAGTGAAATCATATGGTATGTGTCTTTCTTTGACTGAATTATTTTGCTTAGCAAAATACTGTCTGTTTCCATCCATGTGATTGCAAATGGCAAGATTCATTCTTTAAAAAAAATTTTTTTTCAATGTTTATTTATTTTTGAGAGAGAGAGACAGAGCATGAGAGAGGGAGGGGCAGAGAGAGAGGGAGACACAGAATCCAAAGCAGGCTCCGGGCTCCAAGCTGTCAGCACAGAGCCTGACGCAGGGCTCGAACCCACAAACCAAGATCATGAGCTGATCTGAATTTGGACGCTTAACAAACTGAGCCACCCAGGGACCCCAAGATTCATTCTTTTTATGGCAAAGAAATATTCCATTACACATATATGCGTATAATATTAAATATTTATATTAAATATTAAATATAAATTAAAATTAAATATAAAATAGAATATATTCCATTATATTTATATATATACACATGTATATTCCATTATATATATGTGTGTGTATATATTCCAAAATATTCCATTATATATATGCATATGTATATATATGTGTGTGTGTATAAATAAAATGGAATATATATATATATTTCATATATACTCATATATATATATATATATATATATATATATTCCAATATACATATATGATATATGTTCCAGATGCAGTAGCTGGATCGTAGGGTAGTTCCATTTTAAGTTTTTGAGGAACCTCCATAGTATTTTCCAGAGTAGCTGCACCAGTCTGCAATCCCAGCTACAGTGCAGGAGGGTTCCCCTTTCTCCACATTCTCACCAACTCCTGTTTTTTCCTGTGTTGTTAATTTTAGCCATTCTGACAGTTATGAGGTGATATCTCATTGTGGTTTTGATTTGTATATCCCTGATGATGAGTGAAGTTGAGGAGGTTTTCATGTGCCTGTTAGCCATCTGTAGGTCTACTTTTCAGAAAATGTCTATTCATGTCTTCTACCCACTTTTAATTGAATTATTTGTTTTTTGGGTGTTGAGTTTTATAAGCCCTATATATATTTTATATACTTACCCTTTATGAGATATGTTATTTGCAAATATCTTCTCCCATTTCAAAGGTTGCCTTTTAGTTTGCTCGTCTTTCCCTTTGGTGTGCAGAAGTTTTTATTTTGATGAAGTCTCAATAGTCTAGTTTTGCTTTTGTTTCACTTGCCTCCAGAGATGTGTCTAGTAAGAACTTGTTATGGCCAATGTCAAAGAGGTTACTACCTGTGTTCTCCTAGGATTTTAATGGGTTCATGTTTCACATTTAGGTATTTAATCCATTTGAATTTCTTTTGGGTATGATGTAAGAAAATGTTCCAGTTTCATTCTTTTGCATGTTGCTGTCTGTACGGTTGAAGAGACTGTCTTTTTCCTATTGGATATTCTCTCCTGCCTTGTCAAAGATTAGTTGGCTATATAGTTGAGGGTTCATTTATGGGTTTTCTGTCCTGTTCTATTGATCTATGTATCTATTTTTATGCCAGTACCATACTGCTTTGATCACTACTCCTTTGTAATATAACTTAAAGTCAAGAATTGTGATAAGTCCAGCTTTACTTTTCTTTTCAGGGTTGCTTTGGCTCTTCGGGTTTGTGTGTGTGTGTGTGTGTGTGTGTGTGTGGTTCCATACAAATTTTAGAATTTTTTGCTCTAGCTGAACTCTGTGAAAAAGGCTTGTGGCATTTGATAGGGATTGCATTCAATATGTAGACTGCTTTGGGTAATATGGACATTTTAACAATATTTATTTTTCCAATCCAAGAGCATGGAATGTCTCTTCATTTATTTGGGTCTGCTTCAATGTCTTTCATCAGTATTTTATAGTTTTTGGAGTATAGGTCTTTCACCTCTTTGGTGATATTTATTCCTAGGTGTCTTATTGTTTTTGATGTAACTGTAAATGGGATTGATTACTTAATTTCTCTTCCTACTGCCTCATTATTGGTGTATAGAAATGTAACATATTTGTGTATGTTGATTTTATATCCTGTGAATTCACTGAATTCATGTATCAGTTCTAGCAGTTTTTGGTGGAATCTTTCAGGTTTTCTATATCGCTTATCACATGTCACCTAGAAATAGTGAAAGTTGACCTCTTCCTTGCTGATTTGTATTCCTTTTATCTCTTTTTGTTCTCTGGTTGCTGTGGCTAGGACTTTTGCATTAGTCCTTTTTATGAGGTTGAAAGTCATATCTAAATTGCTATAATTTCTGTTACATTCAAGTAGCAGTGTTAAAAAAAAGATAGTTTAAATCTAATTAAATGTGCTATACACTTTCCAAAAAGAGAACATGCCTTGAAATTAAATAATTATAGTTATCATTTTCAAAGACTGACCTTAAAATATAATTTCCTCTTGTTCTAGTGTTACTCAAAATTACAAACTATGCCAGGATGAAAATCACACTTATTACATGGGCGTTACTTTTTCTTTGAGACATCTGGCATTTATTTATTTATGTATGTATTTATGTATGTATGTATGTATGTATTTATTTATTTTACTTAATTCTATTTCTTAAAGAAAGGGACTATATTTGTTATATATATAACTTATAGTGGAACTTATTTACTTTCAATAGAGACCACAGGGACTGCCAGAATGGGAAGGTTTGTTTTCTTTCTCTTTTGTTTTGTTTGTTTGTTTAGTCATGAGATGTTAAAGAACATCTCACAGAGACGAGCAAGAGATTAAATTATAAAAATCAATGTGAAAAGTAATTGGTCTATAATTTAGGACATCTGAAACCCTAAATGGTAATTAATAGCATTTTCTGAAACACATCAGATTATCACATCTTCATTGTACAGTTTTAAAAATCTTGTTAAAATCTCTTCAATAAAGGTCTTGTACCTTGCTTGCTTATTCATTGCAACTAATTTTTAAAAGTAATGAATTTCTGTCCACCCTATGTAAATGACTAAGCTGATGGACCAGTTATCCCAAGATTATTATGAGATTGCAGATATAATTGTGTAATTTTCTTCCAAAGTAGGAAATGATCTTTGCCACATCATGGTAATCTTTAAAAAGAACATTTGAAAACACTATGCTATATATTTTTCTTTTACTTCTCCAAATGCAAAAGTGAATGAAGAAAATACTTACAGGATTTTAGATGTTTATATCACCTATTAAAGTGAACTCAAATTTCTATTACAGTAGGGATTAATTTCCTTGACAACTTCTGGGTTTTGTGACTTTCCAGACACTGGCCGGAAATGATGCTGATTGAAACGACCTCATGCCGATATCAGTACAGTGCTCACCATCAGTAGTGCCACTAACATTTCTCTGTCTTTGAATCATTGACTTCTTTGGGCTTTCATACCTAAAGCCTGTTTTTTTTTAATGTTTTTATTTATTTTTGAGACAGAGAGAGACAGAGCATGAGCAGGGGAGGAGCAGAGAGAGAGGGAGAAACGGCATCCAAAGCAGGCTCCAAGCTCTGAGCTGTCAGCACAGAGCCCTATGCGGGGCTTGAACTCATGGACTGTGAGATCATGACCTGAGCGGAAGTCGGACGCTTAACCGACTGAGCCACCCAGGCACCCCATAAAGCCTGCTTTTTTTAAGTTTATTTATTTATATGGGGGGGGGGGGGCATGGGCAGAGAAGGAGCAGAGAGAAAGAGGAGAGAATCCCAAGCAGGATCCATGCTGTCAGCACAGAGACCAATGACACAGGGGCTCAAACTCACGAACTGTGATAATATGACGGAGGCAAAACCAAGAGTCAGACACTTAACTGACTGAGCCACCCAGGTGCGCCATATCTAAAGTCTTTTACCTTGCCTGTGATCATTTTACTTTTACCATGATTATTAAAGTTTAATAAGTTAAAGTACTATCTTTACCTTTATAGGTCATATTTACAAGCATTAATTTTCAAATTTAATATAACTATTTTAAATGAATTTAAATATAAAATGAATCCTTATGCAGAAGGTGAGTTTTTAAATAAAAGAACATTAGTTAGCTAGATGACGTAAACATGAGAGTATTCATTTTTCCTTCATTCATCCACTCCTCCCTACCTTTATCTCACAAAGTCCTACTGTTTACCAAGGTTAGTGTATGAAAGATACAAAAGGAAAAAAAAGTAAAAATTGGTCTATTGTCTTAAGAATAACAGCAGTCAGGCACAGAAATGCCAAATTCAAAATCTAGACTTCACTTACTTTTTTAAAAGTACATTCACAGCATCTACAATACTTACTATTGCATATTTCGGTATTTGGTTTTAGACCCACATTCCAAATGGCTTTTTACAGCAGGTGTAATAAAATAATTGCAAAGACATCATATAGCTGAGTGAAAATGTTATAAATGTAATAATGAAAGACAGCCCAAAGAATGATAGTTAGGCAAAATTGGAGGTAAATTTTTTTAGACAAAACTGTGCATTGAAATTACACACACACACACACACACACACACACACACACACACACACACACACATATCCTGGTTCCCAGATCACTCCCAAACATTTACCAGAATCACCTTCCAAATAAACTACTTGTAGCCAAATAAATAAATAAATAAATAGATAAAAAAAGAATGAGCTAAACTCATTCTAACAAAAAATCAGCCACCAGTTAACTTACTATTAACCAATGTTGTTGACTTTGGAAGATCAGTAGTTTGTCAGAACCAACTCAGTAATCAATTGATTAGTATGTGTACAAGAGCCCTCCCAAATCTCTAGTCTTCTCTGATCTTCCTATCTTTGTCCCTCATGGACTGAGTGGTATAATAAAGATCACAGGCTTTTCTTTTAACATTTCCTGCGAATACATTGTGGAGAGAAAGACTGGAGTTTTGCTGTAGAATAATGCTTGACCTAGTCAACCATATTATTCAAAGGAGCTCAGAAGTGGAAAGATTTTATACTCATTTCCATGGTTCCTCCTCACTTATATGATATTGGGTTCAAAATCTAATATTTTAACTTATATGGTGTTTGTTGTTAGTCAATAATTTTAAAATAAGAATTTACTAAGAATACTAAGATTTACCCCCAACCCCAAGAGCACACTGTACACACCGTATGTTAGCCAATTTGACAATAAATTATATTTAAAAAAATAAACTGAAATTAAAAAAAGAATACTAGGAGTATTGTTATTGCCAACCTTCATTAAAAATAAATGCTAACTCTTTGGATTGGCTTGCTATATTTTCAAGTATTGAAAGTAAATAGTATTTTTATTCTAAAGAGATGTCTAGTTTTACAGTACTTTTAAGTAAAGTTATATATCAGGTACCATGTGGTAGGTGGAATTCTAAGATGTCCAACAAGATTTCTGTGTGCAAGCCTGTGTACTTCCTTCCCCTTGAGCTTGGGAAAACCTGTGAACATGATGTGATGTCATTCCCATGATTAGATTACTAAATACTTGACTCAGAGTTATTCAAAAGGGATATTATGGGTGGGTCGGACCTAATCAGGAAAATTTTTGAAAAAGAGATGCCTTTACTGCTGCCCTTGAAGATGCAGCTTCCATGAGTTATACAGTTTCAAGGTAATGCATTCTTCCAAAAACATGTGAGCTTAGGTGTGCTCCAAGACTCAGATTACACCCCACGCCCTGTAGATACCTCAGTTTCAGCCTTGTGAGACCCTGAACAAGAAAAAAAAAACCTTCCTAAGCCTTATCCAGACTTCTGACCCACAGTACTGTGACATAATAATGGTCCTTGTAAGCCAGTGAGAATGTGGTAATTTGTTACACAACAAATACATATCTTAAAAAAAAAGAAGCTTAATGAGGTGATTTGGGTCCAAATCACTATTTATTGTAGTACTAAATATCAAATTTAAAGGAATTGTTTTCTTTTTGTAGGAAAGGGGTTATTGACTTTTGTAGCTTCTTCAGTATGAAAGGATGCCTGAAACATACAAAGAAAATTCACATATACACACGCACACACACACACACACACACACACACACACACACACACATAAACATAGTCTCTCATATACATTCACAAAAAAACTAAAACAAAATTATATTGGAACACATTCATTGTTTTCATGGTTTAACAAAGCTGGTACCATATTTACTTCAGATTTCTTTTCCATTTTAACTAGTATTCTATGCCAATTTGCAAAAAAACTATAGTAATTTTAAAATATTGCTTTACTGCATATATTTATGAGATTTACCACTGTAGGAACTGGTAGCCACTCAGGATATTTTTTTAATAAATAAATTTCTTCATTTATGTTATTTAAGGGAAGATAATTACCACAGTAAATATCTGAATATTTCCTTTATGTGAAATAAGCTTTTTATTCCTCACTGAATATATAAAATATCTTTCTCATAAGAGTGCTAAGATTTGAATATCCTAAACATAAACCTTCATTGTACTCACTATATTTCAATAAAAGTTATGGCCCTTATATATTTTGAGATCTTATGTGTCTCGTCTACTTTTATGCGTGGTTCATATTAGGCACCCAATTATTGCTGGCTGATGTCTATTTGAGCCTGTATTTACTTACCTCTTTTTATTTAAATATCTTAATGAAACCCTCAAAATATATATAAATAAGATAAAGGGAAGGGCCATTAATGGCCAGAACATTTTGAGGGATTTTGGAAGATAAATACAAAGAGAAAATAGTAACGTTACAGTAGAGGAACATGGCAGATACCACATTAGAAATGCAATCAGCAAAACTAATACTACAAACAATAAGATATAGATAGTATGTATCTCTGATATAATGCATTGAAAAAGGCAAATTGTTTCTTCTTGTCAAAATGAATAGCCTCAGTCTAATCATGAGAGTACATCATACAAACACTAATTGAGGGACCTTCTGCCAAATGAATTGTCTAGACATGTTAGAAGTGTGAAGTTCATGGGCGCCTGGGTGGCTCAGTCGGTTGTGCGTCTGACTTCAGCTCAGGTCATGATCTCATACTCCGTGGGTTCAAGCCTCGCGTTGGGCTCTGTGCTGGCAGCTCGGAGCCTGGAGCCTGCTTCGGATTCTGTGTCTCCTCCTCTCTCTGCCCGCGCCCCCAACCCCTCTGCTCATGCACTATCTCTCTGTCTCTCAATAATAAATAAACGTTAAAAAAATTAAAAAAAAAAAAAGAGTGTGAAGTTCATGAAAGACAAAGAAAGGTGAATCACAGATTACATATCAAAATATATTAAAGATATGACAACAAAAATGCAACTTGGGATCCCCCCCCAAAGGGTATTTGTGGGAAACTAGCAAAATTCAAATAAACTCTATAGGTTAGGTAAAAGTTTTGCAACAAAGTTAAAGGTCTTGGTTCCTGAAATTGTATTATTTCCATGTAAGATGTTAACATTAGGGAAAGCAAGTGAAAAGTACATAGGAGCTCCCTGTATTACTTTTAAAACTTTTCTAGAAGTCTAAACATACTTCAAAATAAAGAAAAAATAATGCAGGGGGCAACTTTCTGGAAATCAATATAAAACACAAAGAGTAGTCTAGATACATTGTGATTACATTTCTATTTCTAAGAACAAAGAAAGAATCTGTAAGTTTCTTGACTGAAAACCAAACGGAGCCAAGTAAGATATCTTAAAAATAGAAAAAGAACCAAATTAGCACTACTTCATAAACATGAATTCACTAGTTACTTTTTAAAGAGTTGTGAAGAGAAAAACATGTGTTTTTAAAAATATATACTTGCAGGCAACCTTTCTGCAATAAGTTTCTAACTGCTTTCATGATCTCATGCCATACAACCCAATTTCTTCTCTTCCACTATGTTATTTCTCAAACGCAATTTTGTTATTTTATTAAAGTCTTTCCATTTTACTATTGGCCAAAAGTCCAGTGTATCAAATTGTTGTTATATGGCTCATTCTGTGGACAAAGATCATGACTTGTGGCTGCCCAATGAATGAACACACTATCTGTGTGCAGAGAATTTCGCTGTCCTCTCTTCATGATAGTGCTGAAAAGAAACTGTCCAACCCTTGCTTTCTCTCTCATGTTCTTCCTCACCCTCCTTTGTTCTGTCATATGTGACCATTATCTGCTAATGAGATGGACTAACTGAAATTACAAATCTGAAATAAATCCACCAAAGAAACAAGGATACTCAGAATCTGTTCTGCTGTGGATGGTGATAGCCCCATCCCTGCTCCACAAGGCACAGTAGAAATAATTGTCAGAGAGCCCAAGGCCCACTGTCAGGTGAGTTCGTGCTTGTGCTCAATGACAGCAGCAGTGTCTTATCAGACAAATTCTGTCTCTGACTCTGCTGTGTCCAGACCTGATTGTTTAAGCCTCCCAAAAGTTTGGTACTTTTAAAAATACATAATATCTGTTATGAAAACATCCTTCTCTGCTTGCATTAGCCTGATTTTGCTTGTTGCTTGCAGCTAAGATTTCAGACTGTTTTAACTCTCCCCATTGTGCTTCTGAAAGATACTTCTTCAGAAGCATGTCAAAGATTTGAATTAGCAAAAGCGTGTGCTCAAAATGTGATAAAAACTGTCATGACTTAGAAACAATGGCTCAGGTTTAAAGTGAATTACCCTATTTTCTCTATATAAAACTTACTTTTCCAAATTTTATTTTAATAGATTTGAAATACAATTAGCATGTGAATTAACTTTAGTATTTTTCAAAAAACCCTTTGTAATTACAATAATGGCAAAATAAAATTTTGATGGTATCTTATTGTAGCAGGATTCTTGCACAGAGAGTAGTGAACTAAGGCTTTTCTTTCCAGGAAGCAACTTTTTTCATGCCGGCACCACTCAGTTGGGTTTGTACCCAAAGAACTGAGCCCAAATGCCACATGGCATAGTTTATTTAATATACATTTTACTTCTTTGTCTCCCATATATGGTAACATACAAAACATGCAGTCTGATTAACTGGTCTCATGTTACAAGGTCATGAGGGCTGTCATGCACACATATAGCCAGGTTGTCTTGAGTTTGTTTTGTTGTTGTTGTTTTTCATTCCTTAGGGAGGGGACCTACCACATTACTAGCAGGGAAATTTTGAATATCTGTAACAATCCTGACTTAATGTCTATATAGTTTCTGTGTTTTGTTTTGTTTATTGTACTCCATAGGGCTCTCATACTGTCGTTCCTTTCAGAATACCAAGTTTGTACAACTGCTTAGTCAATAATATACATTCATTTTTCTAACCTTGCTAACTGTAAACACTTAGCAAAAGGACCTTAATTAGTAGGCCAGAGGGAAAATAAAATAAAACAAGAAGTAAAAGAATGGATTTTTTAGACATAATGTCTACAATTTGACACTAAATAAATTAAAAAAAACATTTTTAATGTTTATTTTTTGAGAGAGACAGAGCATGAGTGGGGGAGGAACAGAAAGACAGGAAGACACAGAATCCGAACCAAGCTTCAGGCTCTGAGCTGTCAGCACAAAGCTCAATGTGAAGCTTTAATTCACAGACTGTGAGATCATGACCTTAGCTAAAGTTGGACACTTAACCCACTGAGCCACCCAGACACCCTGACACTGAATAAATTTTAATTGAATGGTTGTTGGGACTACTAAACCTGGTTTCTTTATTTATTTAAACCATCTCAATCTATGACCAGGAAAATAGAGGTATAACTATTTCCCTCCAGGTCTGCTTCTGTGCTGTCTCTCTGGATATGCTTACCCAGGTAATTTAGTTCAAAATGTATTTTACTGCCACACTGTATTTTTTGGGTAATTCTCAAATTCAGCTCTTTCCAGAATTTCTTATGTGGGAAAATATACTTCTTTTCTGGATGCAGATTTTTCTTCTGGATTAGCATACCCTGAGCTTATTTTACAGATACCGTTCCCCCACTTTTGTCTCTAATTCCCTTTGTATCTATCTCTCCAGAATTCACAATTTCAGTCTAACCTGTACACTTGGCTTCCAATATATTTATTATTTGGTTAATGCTTAAAAATTTGCTGTCCTTTGGTAAAATCTGATTGATTTTCATATCAGCCTGGCAAATGGACCTCATCTTTCCAGCAAGCAAATAACCTCTCTGACTCGTACACTCCTGGGGCGCCTGGGTGGTGCAGTCGTTAAGCGTCCGACTTCAGCCAGGTCACGATCTCGCGGTCCATGAGTTCGAGTCCCGTGTCAGGCTCTGGGTTGATGGCTCGGAGCCTGGAGCCTGTTTCCGATTCTGCGTCTCCCTCTCTGCCCCTCCCCTGTTCATGCTCTGTCTCTCTCTGTCCCAAAAATAAATAAAAAAACAAAACAAAAACGTTGACTCGTACACTCGTTGGATCCATTACATTATATCAGGTTCTTCAAAAGCTCAGAGATTTTTTTGTGTTTTCTTATTTTAATATTTCTTCCATTTTGTTTGTATAGTATTTCAGTGTATCTTATTTTTTATATAGATAATATAGCTAATCCTCAGATCAGTTCAAGAATTTAGACCATAGTATTAGATAAATTAGAACATTTCTGTGGGCATGGATTATTTGCAGCACTGGCCATGTATCATTCATCGCCCTTGGGATTTTCAACATCACTATGAAATAAGTATTACCTTTACTTATTTCTTGGTATTGATGAGGATAAAGATCTTTCATAATTTTTTAAATTTTTTATATTTTTGAAAGAGAGGGTGCAAGTGAGTGAGGGACAGTGAGACAGGGAGAGAGACAGAATCCCACACAGGTTCCACACTGTCAGCACAGAATCTGGAGCTGGGCTTGAGCTCCCCCAATGCAGCACTGGATGCTCACATACCAGGAGATCATGACCTGAGCCTAAATCGGATGCTTAACCAACTGAGCCACCCAGGCACCCTATGAAGATAAAGATCTTAAAGAGAATGAGTTTCTTGAACAGAGATAAGGGGTAGATTTTCTTTTTTAATTCCAAAATTTTCTCTATTTATTTTCTACTCTTCCATGAGGATCAACTTCCACAATCTGTCTCAAGGACTATGAAGAGTCAGTCAACAACCATCACTCAAACCACACCAAGGAAGTCTACTTTCACTGTGGTGTAGCACAATCCGCCAAATAAAATCAAAGACATAGGTTTTGAGAGATAACAGACATTCTTGTTTTTCTTAGAAGCAAGCCCCAAATTTAGGCCTCAGCAGACCACTTAGTGTTGGGAATCTACTCGGTCAGAGATACCTGGAATCCCAAACTAATTGAAATTTGCACCTCTTTAGACTGAGATAAAAGGATGGGAAAAGAGAACCATTCCTTGGGAGTCTAACTTATTACAGTAAGAATGATTTATTTCACTACCTACTAGCATAACCTAGATGATTTCATGCTGATTTCATACTGCATCAACAAGTTTGCCTAAAGAGGATTCTGTGCAGTGGGGCTTGTGGTAGCCCACCACACTGTTGTTCAATGTCTAAATATTTACTTCTCACACAATTTTCTCATTATCTCATTATAAAAGTGAAAAGAAATAGGGTCACTTGGCTGACTCAGCTAGTAGAGCATGTGACTGTTGATCTTGAGGTCATGAATTTGAGCCTCATGTTGGGTGTAGAGATTACTCAAAAATAAATAAATACATTAATTAATTAATTAATTAATTAATAAGAAAAAATGTTCTTCTACCAGCCTAGTTACCTAATCCCATTCTGAATTTAAAAAAAATAAACAAATATCTTTGGGCCCATGGGTGGCACTTGATTTGAGAATCTGACTCTTGATTTCATCTCAGGTCATGATCTCAGGGTCCAGAGATCAAGCCCTGCCTTAGGGTCCACACTGAGCATGGAGCCTGCTTAAGATTCTCTCTCTTTCTCTCTCCTTCCTCCCCTCTGTCCCTTCCCCACTCATGCACACACACTCTCTCTCTCAAAAAAACTATGTATCATTAAATATTTTACAAATGGTAGTATGCTATTACTGTACATATTCATTAATGCAACATATCTTTAAAAAATCCAATATCTAAATGATTATATACTTATGTAATTATTTTAAAGGTTTTCTAACATTGCAATTTATAAAAATAGGTATAAATTTATTAATTAATGCTTTCCTACTAATGAACATTTGACCAACTGTGACATTAATTTCCTTTTACATTGAAAATTTTCTATGCACCTGTTTGTATATATTCCTACATGTGGTTGGAGCTCATTTTTTTAATAAACTAAATTCCAGGATTTTGAAAATTGTCTCATAATTTAAGAAAAAGTGAAAAAAAATAGTATATGTTAGTTTAGGCTTGTAATTCCAGTATTCTTTTTTTAAATTAACATGTAAACTTCTTCTAGTGAACAGAAGTATTCCTACCCGAAATAAATGGCATTTTCTCTTCAGTTTATCAGTTCTACCCACTTGCCACTGTCAATTTTAAACATTTAGCTATATCATGTAGTTATTCTTTTCTTTTTAATTTTTTTAATGTTTATTTATTTTTGAAAGAGACAGAGCACGAATGGGAGAGGGGCAGACAGAGAGGGAGACACATAATCTGAAGCAGACTCCAGACTCTGAGACTTCAGCACAGAGCCTGACGTGGGGCTTGAGCTCATGAACTGCAAGATCATAACCTGAGCTGAAGGTGGACACTTAACTGACTGAGCCACCCAGGCACCCCAATCATGTAGCTATTCTTACAAAAGTTGTCATCTAGTATCCCAAAGTCAGAATTACAGAAATTTGAATGAGAATATTCAATAAGTAAGTGATTCTTATAAACCCCTTGATATCAATCAATTGAGTTTCAGCTTATTTATTTAACATTGATAAAATAGTTTTTAAAAAATAGTTTGTCAGTTTTATCAAAGAATAGTATAAAATAGAGTTACACTGGAAACAAGAAAGCCATGGAGGAAGAGATTTCCATGATGTACCTTATAGAGTTCTCAGAGCCTAAATAAAAGATCTGCCCAAACCTAGAAAACGAAACAAAACAAAACACTAAATGAAGTTTAATTTACACTCAAAACTTTTATCTTCATTTAGGCAAAAAGTATTAAATTTTTATTATATGAAAGAAGAAAACATGGCATCACCAAGAAATAAAGGGAGAAGCTATCGAAATCAAGTTGTCTCCTGGTTTTTGATTAAGGCATTATGTTAAGGCATCTATTAATATCTATTACCTATTTTAATAGAAACTATTTAAAACGATGAAAATAAAGTATCTCCTTAAAGTGTGCATTTAATTTAAATATTATTTGATAAAACTATCTTACTTTTTGAACACGCTTTTTAAAATTGTTTTCAGAGCATACAGCAATTTTATATATTATGTTGTATTGTCTTTATACAAGGCTAATACGTAGGTAATGAAGGTAGTAACTGCTTTTCACAAATGAATTAACTAATATACTTAAATACTAATTTGTAATAGCTTATTAACAACTAAAAATAAAATTAATTGTTTTCAGAGGAAGGATTACACTATGTGTTTTGTGCACTCAGCCCTCAAAATTTGTCAACAAACCATTTCATCTCTAACGATAAATCACTTTTTTTAACCTTTCGTGTTTTTATAAAAAAATTTATTTCAATTCCAGTTGGTTAAAATACGGTATAATATTAGTGTCAGGTGTACAATATAGTAATTCAAGACTTCCATACAATACCTGCTGTTCATCACAAGTGCACTCCTTAATCTGCATCATCTTTTTAAGCCCCGCAACCACCTTCCCTCTGGTAACCATCAGTTTGTTCTCTAGTTAAAGGTCTGTTTCCTGGTTTACCTCTCTGTCTTTTTTACCATATGCTCATTTGTTTCTTAAATTCCAAGTATGAGTGAGATCATACAGTATTTGTCTTTCTCTGATTTATTCAGTATAATACTCTCTAGTATAATACACTCTAGCTCCATGCTTGTTTTGAAATAATTTTAGACTGGGGCACCTGGGTGGCTCAGTTAGTTGAGATCCAACTGTGGCTCAGATCGTGATCTCACAGTTTGTGAGTTTGAGCACCACATTGGGCTCGCTGTTGCCTCAGATCCTTTGTCTTCCTCTCTCTGCACCTTCCCTGCTCCTGCTCTCTTTAAAAATGTAAATAATAAAATAAAATAAAATTTAATATAATTTAATTTAAAAATAAAATAATAATTTTAGACTTACATAAAATTTAAAATTAAATTATAAATAATTGTTATATATAATGACTTTTAAAATATATTTAATTTTCTAGAATAGTTTTAGGTTACAAGAGAATTTCTAAGATAGTACAGAGATTATTAATACCTGGAAGCTAATTTCTTCCAGTATTAACAACTTATATTATTGGTATGGTGCATTTTTTATAATTAATGAACCAATATTGATACATTATTATTAAATGAAGTACATCCTTTATTCAAATGTCCTTAGTTTTTATCTAATGTGCTTTTTCTTCCTGGATCCCATCCAGGAAAACACATTACATCTAGATGTCTTGTCTCCTTAGGCTCCTGTTAGCTGTGACAAATGACCAGACTTTCTTTTCTTTTGATGACCTTGACAGGTTTGAGAACTAATGGTCAGGTTTTTGTAGAATGTCCCTCAGTTGGGATTTGTCTTATATTTTTCTTATGATTAGCCTGTAGTAATGTGTTTTTTGGGATGGAAGACACCCGAGGGAAAGTGCCATTTTCATCATATCATATCAAGGGCACATGCTATCAACATGACATATCACTGGTGGTATAAACTCATCACCTGGCTGAGGTACTCTTTGTCAAATTTCTCCACTGTAAGGATTACTTTTTTTTTTTTACCCCCTTTCTACCTTATACTTTTTGGAAGGAAACCACTATACACAACCCCCACATAGGAAGTGGGACATTATTAAGCTTCACTACTTAAGGGTAGAGAATTTACACAAATTATTTGGAACTTTTCTACACAGATTTGTCTCTTAATCCAATTAATTAATTTATTAAATTATTTATTTATTTAGTATTGATTTCTAAATATTTACCATTTGGGTTTAACCCAGTACTATTTTGTTTCATTATTCAAATTATTTCAGCTTTGGTCATAGGAGGCCTTTGCAGTTCACCCTTTGACATAACCATCAATATTTGTTGTTTCTCAGCTTTTCTTTTCTTTTTTTGAGGTGGGTTGACTTCTTAATTTTTGGGATACTACAAGATAATTAAGGTAGTAACTCCTTACTTGAATATTTTCTGACTGGTTCTAAAATCAGACTGAATCCCATGAATGTTCGTGTTTTATAACTTTACTATGCTTTATCACCTCCTCTCTTTCACCTTCTTCCTCTCTACAATGCTTTTAACAATGCTTTTAATAATCTGCCCAACAACTTCTATAATGTACTTCTCTCTCTTTATACACACACACACACACACACACACACACACATATATGTATTCCTCAAACTAAATATCAACATTTTTATTTGAATTGAAAAATACCATCACCTAATCTGGAGACCTCCTTCACAATTTCAAATCATTCCTTTATTAACTTTTACAGCAAAATTAATATTTCCTGGTTCATTATCTAATAGAGAAACACTCATCACATTGATGTGATCATTCTTGTTAGTAAACTTATATTGGGAGCAGTTTCACAGTTGTTTTTGGTTTTTGTTTCTTTTTTTTGTCATTGATGACCTTGCATTTTTGAAATATATGAGCTTTTATTTCATGGATTGCCCTCCAATTTGGGCTGGTCTTATTTTTCCTCATGATAAGATAATGGTTAACAATTTCGTCAAGAATAGCACAGAAGTAATGCCTTATATCCAGAGTTACATGATATTGATTTGGTTCTTTACTGGTGATATTCATTTCAATCAATTGGTTAAGGTAATACCTATAACATTTCTTAACTGTAAATTTATCATTTTCCTCTAGGTAGTTAAAAACTACCATATAGCGAGATAACTTGAGACTATGTTATTTGTACCTAAATGTCCATTTACTAGTTTTAGCAACCATTAATGATTTTTTTTGTCCTGAAACTCATTAGTATGATGATTTACAAATAGTGATTTTTAAAAATTCTACTAATCTTTCAATATTATGAATTTCATTGTAATGAAGAGTTTTCCTTCTCTTCTATGGCTTTATTAGATTATATCAGTATGGACTTATGGATTGGTAAAAAATAAATGGTTTAAAAACCAGTACTGTTTAATTTTAATGTTAGATGTTTCCCTGGTTTGTGAAGTGGAACCTCATCCAAAATACTTTGCAAATATTTTAAGATGTGAGTTGATTGGTATATAAGTAATAGTATCTCAAAAGATTTCCAAGAAGATAGAAAAACAAAACTATCATCAAAATATAAATCTTCCTCTGTTCTATAAATCAGTAAATGTTTGAACAACACAGTAAGAATAGAATGTTAAGCCAATTTTTGACAAAAAATAATTGCCAGAAAATTTTTAAATAATTTTAGTCAACATAGGTATACTAGCTAGAAGAGTAATTTTGTTTAGTTTTCTTTTTCTTGGAAAACAATCTTAAGAGGATTGAGATGATAAACTTAGATTTCAACCTGAGGCTACGTATTATTATGAAAGCTTCAAATGAGGGTTGCATGAATTTCTTCAGCCTGTGTTTATCAAGCTTAAATTTTTCCAGACTTCATCTAGAAATGATTCTGCATAGTAACAATTTTTGAACTTGCCTGGATATCTGTAATTTCTGAAGGTAATCATCACTCCTGTTTTAGTGCCTCCCTGCTGTGTTCAATGAGTTAAGAACAATAGGTGATGAGGGCCAAATAATTAATTCTCTATTAGAAATCTGAGTACTTTTTTCCTTGTTGTTGTTTTTGTTTGTTTGTTTAAATTGATGTACAATTAAATGATTATGACAAAGAAACCATGGAGAATCTTATACTTTATTGCAAAAAAAATGTTTATCAATTTTCATCACTTTTATTTCTTTGATATTATGACCAGTGTTCTGGTTGAATATTCTAACAAAAATACAAAAGTAAAAGTTTGGGAGATATTTATCATGTTTGTTTTATGTTAGACTTTCAATAAAAATATGTGTTATGTTAATAGCTAGACTCTCTAGATACAAGACATCTGTTCTTATAAAAATAATTTCTAAAGATACATATTTATATATAATCTCAATATTTTTAAGCAACAACAAAAATTATGATAGTCTCGTGAGTTGAAGAAATATGCCTCCTGTAAAGCTTGAACTTAATCTAACTTTTCCTGAGGAATGTTGAAAGATGTGACTAATAATATATATACTATCAGGAGCAATCATCCATGGTTTCTGATAAAGAACTAAGAGCAAAAGGTTAGAATAAACCTGGTAAAAAATGTCAGAGTATTTCAAATGTAAGTGAAATCATATGATATTTGCCTTTCTCAAAGAAACGAAAACAGAAACAAACTCATAAATACAGAGAACAAACTGGTGGTTGCCAGAGAAGAGGGAGGTGGAGGGGTGGGCAAAATTTGTGAAAAGGATTAAGAGGTGCAAACTTCTGGTTAGAAAATAAATAAGTCATGGAAATGAATAGTACAGAGTAGGGAATATAGAGGAAATAATGTTGCAATAATGTTGTATGACGACAGACAGTAACTGCACATAAGGACTTTAACATTACATAATGTATAAAATTGTTGAATCACTATGTTGTGTACCTGAAACTAATATAACACTGTATATCAACTACACTTCACTAATAAAGGGAGAAAATGAAGGGAGAAAAAAGTCAGGGTGAACTCAATATAAAATACTGACCAGCATAACTACTATTTGTTAAAAGTAGTGTAATATGGGTGATGGGCATTGAGGAGAGCACTTGTTGGGATGAGCACTGGGTGTTGTATGTAAGCGATGAATCACAGGAATCTACCCCCGAAACCAAGAGCACACTGTATACACTCTATATTAGCCAACTTGATAATAAATTATATTAAAAATAAATAAATAAAGCAGAGGTGGGAGCCAAGGGGGAAAAAGTAGCATAATATATAACTGTAGCTTAAACTCTATATAAATAGAGCTGTAAATTCACAGCAGGTTTGTGGGCACTTTCTCATTATCTGCATGCATTCAGGTTGTCTGCTTGCCCAATAATAAAACTGGTTAATTTGACATCTATAAATTAGTATGTTCTTTGTGTGTGTATGTCTTCTCTCCCCCTCCCCCCCCCACCCCACACGTTTCATGCAAACTTACTCTTAGCAATTGGAACCTTTAAGAATTGTGTGAATTATATTATACTATGGATTTGGGTTTGTGAAGCTAAATCAGAAACACAATCACTTGGAATTTTTTTCTGAATGTGCATCCGTAAGGTGTCTACCATGCAGTCATTCAATGATGCATGTTAGGAATGCAGTTAATTTCAAAGTTTTCTTTTGCTTAAATATAAAGTGTTATTGACGACTATTCTGTTCTGCATCACTGGTAAGGCAGAGAATGGTGGGGAATGTTGGTAATCATCTGTTTTCTGATATAGACTACTCAGTGAGATTCTTTAATGAAGCTTCTAACTTAGAGATAGGGCCACAAAGTTGGTGTTTCTCCCTTTGCCTCTCAGAACTCCCAAGCAGGAAGGAGAATGAAAAAGAGACATGTAAACTTTATCTTCAGTGAAATCCAGAGAAGCCTGAACCTGCAAGCCACAAAATAGAAAAAAAGATACGTGAGAAGGAGGGATTATTAAGCCAAAGAGTTGGAGAAAAAAATGCCAATAGCTGCTATTCTCAGAAAGCTCCAACATAATATACCTTTCACAGGTGAAGGGTGAAGGAGAAGTAACAGAACCAGTATTGTAGTAGAATTGGGCATATATTCTTTACATGAGCTCCCCTGGTTCCGCTCTGGTCTGCAATGCAGAGAAGGCAGCGATAATTTAAAAGGTATGCAGACAATCTGTAATTTCAGAAGTAGTGTGGCTATTGTATATGGTATTGAGGAGAAGAGATAAATGGCAATGAGAACATTCACACAATTTTCTATTTCCATTGGCTAATTCCATTCAATTATACAAACGCGAAACGTTATAAAGGATACAGCTTGGGGAAAAAAAGACTTCAGCAATTGGAAAAGTAAATAGATGCCAAATAGAGAGTAAGAATGTATCAAAAATGCTGCCATAGAGCAGAGATTGACAAACTTTTTCTCTAATGGACCAGATAGTAATAATTTTAATTATGGGAGTCATATAGTCTCTGTTGCAACAACTCCATTTTGATATTGTAATGCAAGAGCTGTCATAAACTATACATAAAAAATGGGAATGGTTGTTTCCCAATAAAACTTAATTCATGGACACTGAGACTTGATTTACATAATTTTCACATATCATGGAATGTTAGTCTTCCTTTGAATATTTTATTAAAAAAATTAATGTTTATTTTTCAGAAAGAGAGAGTGGGGGACAGGCAGAAAGAGAGGGGGACAGAGAATCCCAAGCAGGCTCCCCACTCTCCGTGCAGAGCCCGATTTGGGGCTGGAACTCATGAACTGTGAAATCATGATCTGAGCCTGAGCTGAAGTCTGTTGCTTAACCAACTGAGCCACCCAGGTGCCCCTCCCTTTGAATACTTTTAAGCAACACGAAAATGGAAAATGCCCATAGGCTATAAAAAAACAGGCAATGGAAGATATTTGGCTTGAAGGCTATAGTTTGCTCACCTTTGCCATAGACTATATAAAAATCATGAGCAAATATTCTTTCAAAAGTTAAGTACCAGTGTATATATCAAAGTCCTTGCCAATATTAAATAGTAGCATAAAATAGAGACATTAAAAAAATGTCTTTGAAAAAAGACATTTAAAAAAAAGTAAGTAAATTTAAGCTTGTAAAGTTCAGGAAAGAATTGTAAGAAAAATATCATATAAGCATTATGTAAACATAGTAATGGTACAAACAAACATAAATATAACTTGCTGAGAATATTAAAAGGCATAGATAAAGTTTTCATAGAAATATGAAAAGTCAAGGAAAAGCAAGAGAAAGGAGTCAGGAAGTAGTAAAGAAAAATAATGGTTATGAGGGTCTAGGTAAACACCATAAAGAAAGAATATGGAATAATGAGACAGGAAAATATTTTTGTGATGATATAATTCTGGTAAACTTTCAAGGGCAGAACATGGAGGGTCCAATAGGTCATTATGGTGATTTTTGCTCCTACTTTATTAAGATAAAGACAGCACTCATTGAAGCTAGGTGTTGGCCAGAGCGATTGAAAGGATGGAATGACATCAGCTGAAATCCAGAAAATAGTAATTACATTAGTTGACGGGGGAGGGGAAGATAGGAAGCTACCTTTTCAAATGCTTATTTTTTTAAATTTACATCCAAATTAGCATATAGTGCAACAATGATTTCAGGAGTAGATTCCTTAATGCCCCTTACCCATTTAGCCCATCCCCCCCCCACAACCCCTCCAGTAACCCTCAGTTTGTTCTCCATATTTATGAGTCTCTTCTGTTTTGTCCCCCTCCCTGTTTTTATATTATTTTTGTTTCCCTTCCCTTATGTTCATCTGTTTTGTCTCTTAAGGTCCTAATACGAGTGAAGTCGTATGATTTTTGTCTTTCTCTGACTAATTTCACTTAGAATAATACCCTCCAGTTCCATCCACATAGTTGCAAATGGCAAGATTTCATTCTTTTTGATTGCCAAGTAATACTCCATTGTGTGAGAGATATATATATATATGAAATGGTATATATATATATATATATATATATATATATATATACACCATTTCTTTTTTATCCATTCATCCATCGATGGATATTTGGGCTCTTTCCATACTTTGGCTATTGTTGATAGTGCTGCTGTAAACATGGAGGTGCATGTGTCCCTTCGAAACAGCACACCTGTATCCCTTGGATAAATGCCTAGTAGTGCAATTCCTGGGTCGTAGGGTAAGGTAGTTCTATTTTTAGTTTTTTGAGAAACCTCCATACTGTTTTCCAGAGTGGCTGCACCAGCTTGCATTCCCACCAACAATGCAAAAGACCCTTTTTCTCCGCATCCTCACCAACATCTGTTGTTGCCTGAGTTGTTAATGTTAGCAATTCTGACAGGTGTCAGGTGGTATTTCATTGTGGTTTTGATTTGTATTTCCCTGATGATGAGTGATATTGAGCATTTTTTTCATGTGTCGGTTGGCCATCTGGATGTCTTCTTTAGAGAGGTGTCTATTCATGTCTTTTGCCCATTTCTTCACTGGATTATTTGTTTTTTTGGGTGTTGAATTTGATAAGTTCTTCATAGATTTTGGATAATAACACTTTATCTGATATGTCATTTGCAAATATCTTCTCCCATTCTGTTGGTTGCCTTTAAGTTTTGCTGACTGTTTCCTTTGCTGTGCAGAAGATTTTTATTTTGATGAGGTCCCAGGAGTTTATTTTTGCCTTTGTTTCCTTTGCCTCAGGAGACGTGTTGAGTAAGAAGTTGCTGCGGCCAAGATCAAAGAAGATTTGCCTGCTTTCTCCTCGAGGATTTTGATGGCTTCCTGTCTTACATTGAGGTCTTTCATCCATTTTGAGTTTATTTTTGTGTATGGGATAAGAAAGTGGTCCAGGTTCATTCTTCTGCATGTCACTCTCCAGTTTTCCCAGCACCACTTGCTGAAGAGACTGTCTTTATTCCTTTGGATATTCTTTCCTGCTTCATCAAAGATTAGTTGGCATAGGTTTGTGGGTCCATTTCTGGGTTCTCTATTCTGTTCCAGTGATCTGAGTGTCTGTTCTTGTGCCAGTACCATACTGTCTTGATGATTACAGCTTTGTAGTATAGCTTTGGTTTTCTTTTTCAAGGTTGCTTTGGCTATTCGGGGTCTTTTCTGGTTCCACAGAAATTTTAGGATTATTTGTTCTAGCTCTGTGAAGAATGCTGGTGTTATTTTGATAGGGATTTCATTGAATATGTAGATTAGTGTGGGTAGTATAGACATTTTAACAGTATTTGTTCTTCCTATCCAGGAGCATGGAATCTTTTTCCATTTTTTTCTGTCTTCAGTTTCTTTCATAAGCTTTCTATAGTTTTCAGTGTATAAATTTTTCACCTCTTTGGTTAGATTTATTCCTAGGTATTTTAGGGGTGCCTGGGTGGCTCAGTCAGTTGAGCCTCTGATTTCGGCTCAGGTCTTGATCTCACAGTCTGTGAGTTTGAGCCCTGTGTGGGGCTCTGTGCTGACAGCTCAGAGCCTGGAGCCTGCTTCAGAATCTGTATGTCCCTCTCTCTCTGACCCTCCCCCGTTCATGCTCAGTCTCTCTCTGTCTCAAAAATAAATAAACATTAAAAAAATTTTTAAAGAAGCATGATATTAGATTTATTCCTAGGTATTTAATGGGTTTTGGTGCAACTGTAAGTGGGATCCATCCCTTGATTTCTCTTTCTGCTGCTTCATTGTTGGTGTAGAGGACTGCAACCGATTTCTGTGCATTGATTTTATATCCTGCAACTTTGCTGAATTCATGAATCAATTCTAGCAGTTTTTTGGTGGAATCTTTTGGGTTTTCCATATAGAGTATCATGTCATCTGCGAAGAGTGAAAGTTTGACCTCCTCCTGGCTGATTTGGATGCTTTTTATTTTTTTGTGTTGTCTGATTGCAGAGGCTAAGATTTCCAATACTATGTTGAATAACAGTTGTGAGAGGGGACATCCCTGTCTTGTTCCTGAACTTAGGGGGAAAGCTTTCAGTTTTTCCCCATTGAGGATGATATTAGCATTGGGTCATTCATATATAACTTCTTTGATCTCGAGGTATGCTCCTTCTATCCCTACTTTCTTGAAGGTTTTTATCAAGAAAGGATGCTGTATTTTGTCAAATGCTTTCTCTGCATCTATTGAGAGGATCATAGGATTCTTGTCCTTTCTTTTATTGACGTGATGAATCATGTTAATTGTTTTGTGGATATTGAACCAGCCCTGCATCCCCGGTATAAATCCCACTTGGTCGTGGTGAATAATTTTTTTAATGTATTGTTGGATCTGGTTGGCTAATATCTTGTTGAGGATTTTTGCATCCATGTTCATCCCGGAATTTGGTCTATAGTTCTCCTTTTTAGTGTGGTCTCTGTCTGGTTTTGGAATCAAAGTAATGCCAGCTTCATAGAAAGAGTTTGGAAGTTTTCCTTCCATTTCTCTTTTTTGGAACAGCTTCAAGAGAATAGGTGTTAACTCTTCCTTAAATGTTTGGTAGAATTCCCCTGGAAAGCCATCTGGCCCTGGACTCTTGTTTTTTGGCAGATTTTTGATTACTAATTCGATTTCCTTACTGCTTATGGGTCTGTTCAAATTTTCTGTTTTTCCTGTTTCAGTTTTGGTAGTGTATATGTTTCTAGGAATTTGCCCATTTCTTCCAGATTTCTCATTTTATTGACATATAATTGCTTATAATATACTCTTATTATTGTTTTTATTTCTGCTTTGTTGGATGTGATCTCTCCTCTTTCAATCTTGATTTTATTTATTTGGTTCTTTTCCTTTTTCTTTTGGATCAAACTGGTTAATGGTTTATCAATTTTGTTAATTCTTTCAAAGAACCAGCTTCTGGTTTCATTGATATGTTCTACTGTTTTTTGTGGTTTCAATAGCATTAATTTCTGCTCTAATCTTTATTATTTCCTGTCTTCTGCTGGTTTGGGGTTTAATTTGCTATTCTCTTTCCAGCCCCTTAAGGTGTAAGGTTAGGTTGTGCATCTGAGATATCTCTTCCTTCTTTAGAAAGGCCTGGATTGTTATATACTTTCCTCCTAGACCTCCTTTACTGTGTCCCAGAGGTTTTGGGTTGTGGTGTTATCATTTTCATTGACTTCCATATACTTTTTAATTTCCTCTTTAACTGCTTGGTTAGTCCATTCATTCTTTATTCGGATGTTCTTCAGTCTCTGAGTATTTGTTACCTTTCCAAGTTTTTTCTTGTGGTTGATTTTGAGTTTCATAGCCTTGTGGTTTGAAAATACCCATGGTATGATCTCGATCTTTTTGTACTTAGGGCTGATTTGTGTCCCAGTGTATGGTCTATTCTGGAGAACATTCCATGTGCACTGGAGAAGAATGTGTATTGTGCTGCTTTAGGATGAAATATTCTGAATATATCTGTTAAGTCCACCTGGTCCAGTGTGTCATTCAAAGCCATTGTTTCCTTGTTGATTTTTTGATTAGATAATCTGTCCATTGCTGTGAGTGGGGTGTTGAAGTCTGCTACTATTACAGTATTACTATCGATGAGATTTGTTATGTTTGTGATAAATTGATTTATATATTTGGGTCCTTCGACATTTGGTGCATAAATGTTTACAATTGTTAGGTCTTCTTGGTGAACAGACCCCTTGATTATGATATAATGCCCTTCTGCATCTCTTGATACAGTCTTTATTTAAAAGTCTAGATTGTCTGATATAAGTATGGCTACTCTGGCTTTCTTTTGTTGACCATTAGCATGATAGATGGTTCTCCATCTCCTTATTTTCAATCTGAAGGTGTCTTTAGGTCTAAAGTGGGTCTCTTGTAAACAGCATATAGATGGATCTTGTTTTCTTATCCATTCTCTTACCCTCTGTCTTTTAATTGGAGCATTGAGTCCATTGACATTTAGAGTAAGTATGAATTTATTGCCATTATGATGCTTGTAGAGTTGGAGTTTCTGGTGGTGTTCTCTGGTCCTTTCTAGTCTTTGCTGCTTTTGGTGTCTCTCTCTCTCTCTCTCTGTCTCTGTCTCTCTCTCTTTTTTGTCTTTTCTTCCCTCAGAGAGTCCCTCTTAAAATTTCTTGCAGGGCTGGTTTAGTGGTTACAAACTCCTTTAATTTTTGTTTGTCTGGGAAACTTTTACTCTCTCCTTCTATTTTGAATGACAGCCTTGCTGGATAAAGAATTCTTGGCTTCATATTTTTCTGATTCAGCACATTGAATATATCCTGCCACTTCTTTCTGGCCTGCCAAGTTTCTGTGGATAGGTCTGCTGCAACCCTGATCTGTCTTCCCTTGTAGGTTAGGGACTCTTTTTCCCTTGCTGCTTTCATGATTCTCACCTTGCCTGAGTATTTTGTGAATTTGACTATGATATGCCTTGTTGATGGTCGGTTTTTGTTGAATTTAATGGGGGTCCTCTGTGCTTCCTGGATTTTGATGTCTGTGTCTTTCCCC